>NC_091121.1:11228436-11353436 GCF_040183065.1 Periplaneta americana
ATGATGATGATGATGATGATGATGATGATGATGACAAAACAGCGACAGAATTGCGTCATCTCATACTTGTTTACATTGTTTACCAGACATTTTGTTAATACATAAAAGCACATTGATAAGCCAGATATTTGACTCTAATGCCCCATTCTTTTTACTTACAAATAGATTTTAAGGAACCCGGAGGTTCACTGCCGCGCTCACATAAGCCCGCCATCTGTCCATATCCTCAGCAATATTAATCCACTCCCTATCATCATATCCTACATCCCTCAAATCCATTTTAATATTATCCTTCCATCTAAACCTTGGTCTCCTCAAAAGTCTTATTCACTCAGGTCTTCCAACTAACACTCTATTTGCATTTCTGGAATATCACTTCTATTTTTCGATGCGTCATCTATACTAATAATAAATCTGTAGCCGAAATTTTTCTGGTAATTTTCGATTTTCCAAAAATAATTGGCCTAACATACATAATTAACCGCCCTGAAACCGAAAATCGCTTTTTTGAAATTTTTGTTTGTATGTCTGTCTGTCTGTCTGTCTGGATGTTTGTTACCTTTTCACGTGATAATGGCTGAACCGATTTATATGAAAATTGGAATATAAATTAAGTTCGTTGTAGCTTAGAATTTAGGCTATATGGCATTCAAAATATTTTATTTAAAAGGGGGGTTATAAGGGGGCTTGAATTATATAAATCGAAATATCTCACTTATTATTAATTTTCATGAAAAATATTGCACAACAAAAGTTTCTTTAAAAATAATTTCCGATAAGTTTTATTCCATACAAAATTTTGACAGGACTGATATTTAATGAGATAAATGAGTTTCAAAATTACAATAACGCCATCTAAGGCGGTGTAATGAAGTAAAAAACCAATGACTTCGTCTATAGGGGGCCTTGGACAACAACAATCGAAAGCTATGAAACATAGCCTACAGAGAATGTTTCTGTGTTTGTATGAAGTAATATCGGAAGCTAAGTTAACCGATTTGTATAATTAATTATTATTTCACCATTTGAAAGTGTAGTTTCTCTAGATTTCATATAATGCTCTAATGTTATTACAGTAACTTCTGAGTGAATTGAGGACAGGTAAGATTAAAATAGCTTCTGGTGCACAGAAAACTTGATAGGCATTCGTTTCCTGTATTTCCTAAAATAATTTTTATGACCAAATGAGTGTCTCTGGATCAAAATGATCGCATTTTAATTTCTTAATACAACTTAAGTAACATAATAAACGATTTATCCTTCTAACAAACACGAATGTTCCCTGGATCAAATGTCCTATTTTAATTATGTAATTACTTTATATTTATTTCTAACGGGTGCAGCGGAGCGCACGGGTACGGCTAGTTCACAATAAAAAAGTAGAAGTTAACTTAAGAATTTAGATATTACAGACACCGTAAAATTAGAAAATCGATGAATTAGGGCCCATGCACAATGAAAACATTACCATTAACATAAACGTATGATAAGATTTGACTTACCATTCACAATGACAACAGAAAGCTAAGGTCAAAATATAGTAACTGAAGAATGTGGAAAATAAAAATGGATGCTTCGAGGATGAATAACATTGGCGTGCAATTTATGTTCCTGCAAACTGTATTAGCTTGTGTGCGATGTACTGCATTTGATGCTATAAATATTTATTTAGTCTATACATGAAAGAAAATAAAATATTTTATAAAAGTAATAAATAACCTATAAAGTTTGTATTTCTCATACGTGAAAGATAGTATGTTAACAATATTATAATTAAAATATATCATCAGATTTCATATCATAAGCTATTTGTTTCCGTATATTTTCTTTTAACAAATTATCTATATATATAATTAGAACTCGTAATGAAAATTACGGGAAAACGGCTGAACGGATTTTAATAAATGACCCCTCATTTTGAAGCTTGGAACCCAAAATTTTTCAGAAAAATAGTAGTTTTCAGTGAAATATCAATTTTCCTACATTATTTTCCCATTTTCCAAAATCCATCTTTCTTCAGTTTTGAGAACTAATTACATTTCAGCACGGCCGTGATTTCAGAATAAAACAAAACACACACTACAATAAACAATACCTATTACACGAAGGCCATGACCTGCAGGATTGCCGACATATCGCTGGCTAAATGTTACACGGGTGTATGTAGTAATATTTCTGATATAGACACAGCCTAGTACTTTGTAATATTGAACCAGCGATATTTAGAGTTCAAATTCAATTGGTTATTAAAAACTTCAAGACTTACTAAAAATAATTTACAGGTCTGACTCTGCGGTGTGTAATTTTCTGAGTACAGCTGTGTATTGGATATTGAAATCTACAAAACTTGAGATGGTTTGATGACATTATTACCATTATAAATGAAATTTCATTACAGTTAATGCCATTATGTGACTATTTTTCATTAATTATACATATTAATACTATACTGATGATATGAAAGTGAAACGTTTTGGGGTTATATAAGTAGATATAGAGAATGTGTTAAATTAGATCTTCATTTCTATAATTTACTGAGTGGCGGCTATTATATAACTACAAAACTTACGTAAGATAATAATATTGTTATTAAAAATCAAATACTTTTATAGTTATTAATCAAGTGGGATTGGGTCTTTTTCATATACTTAATGGCCGTGTGGTGTAGATATTTATATGCAATCATTCTCTTCGGTATTGGTTCGAGAGAGTGCAAAAATTACAGTTCCTAAGGAAAGACCAAAAGCTATTACTTGCTGATAAAATAAGAGGCGTACAAAATTTTGTAGTCTCCCGATCATTTCAGCAAGATCTCTTAGCAGGATAAAATGATTTTACCCTCTGCATTTCAAGCTCTACATGCAGCAGCTATACCAAGATGCTATGTCTATTGTCTATTGTTGTTGAAAGCATAGCAAACCTGACTTTTTTTTAACTTTCACCTACAATCCACAATGACCTGAAATAACTATTGCTTTACTGCCACATGAAAAATCCACTGATCGCTCTGACATTGTTACTTGCATTTTCGCGTTGAAACTCAAGATACATAGGATACATATGTTCAAGAAAAAGTATTTGGCATAAAAACCATTCAGAGGGAGTATGTTTCATTATTATGGAAGCAAATAACTTTCAAAATGTCTGGTTTTTTCATTGAAAATAAACCTGAAAAATTTTTATTTAAACGTCTAATGAACTTAGTTTGCAGCATTTGCTGCACAAGCCACTAGTCTTTATCGTATATCGCATATACAGCGTACTTCTTTTGTTTCTGTGTAGTGTGATAGTGTTTTTTTTTTTTTCTGGAATAATGTCTGTGTCAACATATAGGCCTACGTTTCTACCGGTGGGCTTTAATAGATGACAAATTCTGATGTTAGTACAGAGCCGTGTAGAATTACATCACGCTAATAACTAAATTTATGAGTATTAGTAAACTATCATTTGACACAGCTAAATATTAACTGGTAAGTTAATTAAATAATTAGAAATTAATTGAAGCCACAATAATATTCTACAAAAATGGAATTTAAAAGAGTAGTACCTGAAATCTTACTTTTTCCATGCTTCCTATTGAAGTATCGTCCGATGTTAAAATATGCAATGAAGTGAATTGGTACAGAACATACCGAATAAAGCACTTTTTATTTTCTTCAATATAAAAATTATGTAAGACCCATTCTTTAGGGAAAGAGTATTTTCCTTTTGACTGCGCCATGATCGTTAAGTTGCACACACCACTGGCTGCTTCAGACCTCTGCAATGTCATGGAAAGAGAACGGGTAGCGGGGTGAATTTGAGGGGGTGGTAGAAGGGGTAAAGAAAGAAAGTCTGTAGGTAGGCTCTCCGAACAGTACACGCTCGTGCTAACTGCTCTAGCCGCAAGTATTCGATCTATTTCTGACATATTATGTCGTAAGGGACAATACGTGAGTCCTGATGAGATAAATTATATAAAACCAATTAGTTACAACGTGTACCAGGAATGAAAAATACAATTCCAAAAGTAATTGTGAAATATAGATTACGATGAGAGTATACGGAGACACCATTAGAGAAAACAGGTTGAGGCTTGGTTCATTACGTAGTTGGTTTTTATGGGTTTTCCCAAACTGTAAGACGAAGTAGCTATAGAATTTCTATTATTTCTGTAAAATAAATATTTCTTTATTAATTAATAATAGTCCAAGATAGTTTTGCAAACACTGAACGGGAATTAATTTCATAAACATTCGTAATAGCACTTCCTTTTGTGTACATTTTGTACGAGATCACCCCTTCTTCCAGTCCACCATTATACAGAGCGCAGCTAATATCTGCATTCCGCTCATGAGCTGTGAGCCGGCACGGAGAGCGCAAACCTTCTACGGGCCTGGTCTAAGATGACATGAAAACGAGTATCCCAACGAGAAGCTGCACTACGGTCCACTGTAAGCTCATCACAACCTCCATTCAAAGCACTGTGGAAGTGTGCATTTCTGTGGGGGGGTGGGAGGGTTTGCCACATAAATATTCGATAGAATAATTTGAAGTAACCATCATTTTTATTAAACCTTTTTTTTTTCTATAAATGTAGGCCTATTAATTATTAGCCACCGGCGTAGCTCTGTCGGCTAAGGCGCTTGCCTACCGATCTGGGATTGTGTTCGGGTACGGGTTCGATTCCCGCTTGGGCTGATTACCTGGTTGGGTTTTTTCCGAGGTTTTCCCCAACCGTAAGGCAAATGTCAGGTAATCTATGGCGAATCCTCGGCCTCATCTCGCCAAATACCATCTCGCGATCACCAATCCCATCGACGCTAAATAATAATAATAATAATAATAATAATAATAATAATAATAATAATAATAATAATAATAATAATGATTTATTTAACCTTGCAGAGTTAAGGCCATACGGCCTTCTCTAACACTCAACCAGGAGTAAAACTGCGTTACAAAAAACACTACAAATTTACAAAGTACACTACAATTTTACACACAAAACTGAATAAGATAATAATAATAAAATGTAAACAACAAGTAAGCAGAAATCAGACATAATATATAACATACAGAAAGAAAGGAAAAAGCATAATAAATGTGAACAGCAGGTCAAAATAAATGAGATATACAAAGTATAAAAAATAAGACAATTATTGATAATAATAATAATAATAATAATAATAATAATAATAATAATAATAATAATAATAATACTTACATATGGCTTTTAAGGAACCCGAAGGTTCATTGCCGCCCTCACATAAGCCCGCCATCGGTCCCTATCCTGTGCAAGATTAATCCATTCTCTATCATCATACCCCACCTCCCTCAAATCCATTTTAATATTATCCTCCCATCTACGTCTCGGCCTCCCTAAAGGTCTTTTTCCCTCCGGTCTCCCAACTAACACTCTATATGCATTTCTGGATTCGCCCATACGTGCTACATGCCCTGCCCATCTCAAACGTCTGGATTTTAAGTTCCTAATAATGTCAGGTGAAGAATACAATGTGTGCAGTTCTGTGTTGTGTAACTTTCTCCATTCTCCTGTAACTTCATCCCGCTTAGCCCCAAATATTTTCCTAAGCACCTTATTCTCAAACACCCTTAACCTATGTTCCTCTCTCAAAGTGCTCAGCTGCAGGTAGGTCATTCCAATCATTTATAGTTCTATTTAAAAATATAGTTCTATTTAATAATAATAATAATAATACTTACTTACTTGCTTACAAATGGCTTTTAAGGAATCCGAAGGCTCATCGCCGCCCTCACATAAGCCCGCCAGCGGTCCCTATCCTGTGCAAGATTAATCCAGTCTCTATCATCATACCCCACCTCCCTCAAATCCATTTTAATATTATCCTCCCATCTACGTCTCGGCCTCCCTAAAGGTCTTTTTCCCTCCGGTCTCCCAACTAACACTCTATATAATAATAATAATAATAATAATAATAATAATAATAATAATAATAATAATAATAATAATAAATATGTATGTATGTATTTATTTACACTGCAAGTGGGCAAGCACCCGGTGACAGTGGTATACACAATATAAACAATACACAATAAAATGATAAACAATACACAATAAAATGATAAGGAATACACAATAAATTTACAATACGATTTTATACACAATACAATAAGAATACACAATATAATTTAACGCAACAATGATAAAACATAAATAAAATACCTAATTTTACATTACAGCCTACATAATTATGTATAGGCCCTACATAAGTTTCAATAGTCTTTCACTTTACTCTCATCTCACTCACTGTAGTGGCACTATGACGCATTTCACTGACACTATAGAACACATTTCATTGACGCTATAAATTATCACTGATCGGAACTATTCACTGCACTGCAAAACCATAACTTCACTGACTCACCTCGCTTCACTGATACAACAGTTCAAATAAGACAAATAATTACACCCTTATGCATACTGTACTTATAAACAGAACTACATTTAAACTAAACATTTCTAGTCTAAGGCCCTCTTACACGCTATTTTTAAATAATTTACAATTCAAACCAAGGAAGTAACTCGTCAGGCTAAATAAATACATGTCACCTTAAGAAATTAAATGTTAAATGTCACCTTAATTTTAATTTGCACTTTATACACAACTTTTTAAGTTATTCTTGAATCTCCTTAAGGAAGGACAGCTCTCAAAATACCGCTGCAGGTAGGTCATTCCAATCATTTATAGTTCTATTTAAAAATATAGTTCTATTTAATAATAATAATAATGATGATAAAAAATAAGAATAGTACTTACTTACTTACTTACAAATGGCTTTTAAGGAACCCGAAGGTTCATTGCCGCCCTCACATAAGCCCTCCATCGGTCCCTATCCTGTGCAAGATTAATCCAGTCTCTATCATCATACCACACCTCCCTCAAATCCATTTTAATATTATCCTCCCATCTACGTCTCGGCCTCCCTAAAGGTCTTTTTCCCTCCGGTCTCCCAACTAACACTCTATATGCATTTCTGGATTCGCCCATACGTGCTACATGCCCTGCCCATCTCAAACGTCTGGATTTTAAGTTCCTAATAATGTCAGGTGAAGAATACAATGCGTGCAGTTCTGTGTTGTGTAACTTTCTCCATTCTCCTGTAACTTCATCCCGCTTAGCCCCAAATATTTTCCTAAGCACCTTATTCTCAGACACCCTTAACCTATGTTCCTCTCTCAGAGTGAGAGTCCAAGTTTCACAACCATACAGAACAACCGGGAATAGTAGTAGTAATAATAATAATAATAATAATAATAATAATAATAATAATAATAAGAATAGTAATAATAACAATAATAATAATGAATAATTTCAAGGGAAAAATTGTTCCGGGGCCGGGTATCGATCCCGGGACCTCTGGTTGAACGTACCAGCGCTCTACCAGAGGTCCCGGGATCGATACCTGGCCCCGGAACAATTTTTCCCTTGAAATTATTCAAATCTGCTTTACAGGGAGCTTCACCTGAAAGACTAGATTTGCATAATAATAATAATAATAATAATAATAATAATAATAATAATAATAATAATAGTAATAAAATAGTGCAGTATAAAGCATACAATGAATACAATAACCTCGTAGTTGATACAGCGTCATTGAATAACCAAGTAAAAAAACAACAATAATAATATACGGCCAGTCAATATACACAACCTCAACTGTCAGTATACCATATTATAATTTGCGTGTAAAGGTTACCACTCGGAGACAGAAAATGAAAAAGCAGTAGTCAAGCTAAATACTGTATATCAACAGTGACACAACTGTCAACATCCATCACGGCCTTTGTGATAGTAATTGTATACGATATGCGCCCAATACGCCAAGTCAGGTGCTTTTAACATATTCTCTCCATCTTCTTTTTCAGCAGATTTCTTCCATCTCCAGGCATATCACTGCCTATGTAACCGGGGCTTAATGTATGTGTAAGATTATTGGAGACAAGAGCTTCGAAACCATCTTTATTGCTACATATATACCTAAGAAGAAAGCAGCTCAACTTCTCTAGTTCCTTTTTAAAACTCATCTTTGAGCGGAGGAGGGAGGTCAAAACATGAGCAGAGCGAAAGATCAAACCAACCTCTTCCTTCCCCTTCATCCTCCTCCTTTAAGATCTCTTTGACTGTCTGCAGCACTTCAGCCCCCTCAACCCCTTAGAAAGCCTTTGTTTCTTGCGCACTCCACACAAAAGAGCTGGGGATGAAAGACTTATTGATGTAACCTTAGTCTTTGAAGTTTTCAAAGCCTTGACACACTCACAAAGTTCTCTTTCCTCATCCCCCTCCTTGAATTGGTAATAAAAAGAAAAGTGGGGGCCTTTGTACCCACTACACTTTCTTTTTTAAACCATGTTCTCCTGTTATATTTTATAATATAATCTACAAAAGACAGTACCTGCTCTTATTCTCTACCTGAAATTCATTTAACATACTATCTCTACATTTGCATCTAAGTTGTAATACTAATTTTTTTGTTGAAAAATCAAAGCTAAAGACGAAGAACAAAGTCTTAGTAATGTTCCTTTGAAAACATACTATAACAGATTTCTGGATGACTACATGAGGGATTCAATGTTTGTTCGGGTTCAGTGATTGTCTCAGAGATGAATACAGCTGTCATTACACGTAATTTGCAAGCGACTGTTCCGAATGAAGCAAGACGCAATGACACAACAATTCAGTGTTATTAATTGTATTTCTGAATGGAAAGAAGTTCTGTCGGTACCTTACTTTATTACTGTAACAAATTAGAAATTCCTTCCAGTTTTAATATAACCAACTTTAGAATATTACTTAAATATACCGTATGTTTTCCTGCCTATAGAACAAAGGGATTTAAATCTACAATATGTATAAAAACAATGAAGAAATAACTTAATCAGTCAGCCAGGTTGGGAAATTAGCAGGCTTTGACATTTTGTAAAACAAGAGAACAATTGTTTATGGTTGCAGTGATGGTTGTTAAGTCAAAATCTGATGTTCTCTTGTTTTACAAATTGTCCAAAGTCTGCTAATTTCCAAACATATCCCAGTGATCAATTTGTTTATTCATTGTTTTATACACAGATTTCTTATGGAAATGTTAAATTCCATATTCTACACCCATAAAAACACACGATATTTTAAAATATCATAGGAAAATTATTATGCAGATATCTGTATCTATAACAAATTGGTTTTCATTAAGTTCTTCGCGGGTATTGCACACTCATCACTGCCAACATTTATATTAAAATTTCCCCAAAACTTAGTAATTAGGAAGGTAAAAAGAAAATTTGCAATGGAAGGAGGAAGTAGCAAATGAAAAATTAAACTGCCGCTTGAAATAATTAATTCACATAAATAATAAAAAGTAATAATGAATCATTCATAATACGAACAATTAAGAATAAAAAGAACTACAAATTAAAACCATCATTACTGATTTCAAATAGTGGAACCAATCACATGTAAATGCTATAAACAAAGCAATATCAGAAGAGAAAAGATACCAGAAATATAATAATAATAATAATAATAATAATAATAATAATAATAATAATATTATTATTATTATTATTATTATTATTATTATTATTATTATTATTATTATTATTATTATTGAATTATTACTTTTCATGTTTTTTTATAAATATGAAATTTGAATCGGCCGTGACTAGCCTCCCTGTCTTACACCGTGGCGACTAGGGATCGATCCCCTTCTAAATCACTAAGGAATTTGTGGTGGACATAGCAAGCGCGAGGGGTTTTACTCGGGGTTATTCCGTTTCCCCTTACCAACATCATTCCACCATATTCCGTCACTCTATGAGGCCCTTAGCCAGGCCTTTAGAATACTGTAAATGAAAAACGGCTGAAAGTTGTACACATATGTGTTTAATAAAGACTATTATTATAAATATTACATTTTAAAATTGCGATCTATTTGTGATTACGAATAAAAATTGAGTCATTAATTAAATCGTGGGTATTTCTTCATACGGTTTCTCTAGTGTTAAGTAATGGTGAGGTGTGATTTGAAGACCTGTTATTTTGTCTCTGTAACAGGTTAGTCGCTGATTCCAACTGTGACTATAGTTCCAAAATCACAGCTCCGATAAATCGCCATCTCCGACCGATATATCACTTATAGCGATGGCGACTGATGTACGTACAGCATATATGACAGTTCCAGAATTCAGACAACTGCAAATCAGAAGATTAGCTCAGATTAAAAGAGCGCTCAGTGCGCAGAGCTGAGAGGTCCTGGGTTCGATCCCCGATGCCGGAACGAATTTTTCTCCAATAATAGGTAATAGGTTAACTTGAAGGACAGGATAACTGGGATCTAATTAATTTTCGTCTCACTCAAAAGCTTAGCGTCGGCAACTCTTTGAAACTCAACATACAATGCACTTGGTTCTTCGAAAGATACAACACATCGCCACATTAAGACGCTTAGAACAGCGTTTCTCAAACTTTTCTGAAGTGGGGACCACTTTTTTAAGTCAGAATAGTTCCGCGGACCACCTTACTCTTGTTCCTTTCGAAAGCAAATTTATCATTTTCGTAGCATATTTATATTTTAATGTAGAAATAATTAATTAAAATTAATTTAATTCAATTAATTTTATATTAGTATTAACTAATTAAGTTAATGTTAATAGAAGAAAATTTCTTATATCGTCATCTGCAAAGAAAGATATATACAAAAAATTAATGCAGAAACATGCCCGATTTTGAACAAGTAAAGATGCAATTTTGCATGCTCTATTGTTGGTGTAAGACGTCCAGTACGTGACCATTTCAATGTGCAAACTATTAAGAAAGTCATAAATACATGAAAAGGTTCGGTACTTTGGTCCTGTTATGAATTCGGGTAGTCCCTAGCTGGGTTACAGGCACGGCGCCAGATGTGCAGGGAAAAGATAGCGAGAAACACCACGTTCATAGTGCTTTAAATCCCTCGCTGAGAGTAGAGTGGGAAGTCATAGACAGGTAGGGTAAATAAATTTCATAAAATGTCAGTACTGGGAGAAAAAGTGAAAGGCGATTGCCATGTGTCATTTACAAACTCTGGGATTTTCAGCTATAGTGTGATACACAATTCGTTTGAATTTTATTTTTTCTTCTGTCTTTTTTGAAGGACCACAAGGGCATACCTCGAGGACCAATGGTCCGCGAACCATAGTTTGAGAAACGCTGGGCTTAGAAAATCAAACAGGAGTTGTAGATCTGTATGGGACTGATACCTGAACAGGCTCAACGCAGGGTGGGTATCAGTCGTCAGCATATCGCTATGGATGATAGATTTATCGGAAAAAATTGTCACATGCAATGAAAAATGGGTATATTACCGCAATCCTGACACCTCAAAACAGTACCTCGATCCCCATCAGCCTGTTTAAATCGTCGTTAGAAAAATGGATTCGGACCCAAAGCAATGTTACGTGTCTGGTTGAATTTGGAAGGTATGATTCACTGGGAATTTGTTCCAAACGGACGTGCAGTGAATGCGGATCTTTATTCTCAAGTTAGAAAGAGTTCATGAAGTTTTAGAGAGAGGTACCCGGCATTAGTTAATCGAAATAGAATTCTCTTGCAACAGGACAATGGGAGACCAATACCGCTTAAACTACTAGGGAAAACATTCAAGAACTGGAAAGAATCGAACTGTCTTAGAAGCCGTTGAAATTGGTATCACCGAATTCTTCACATCAAAAGCCAGAAACCGGTACCTTCGTGAGATAATAAACCTCGCTGAAAGGTGGCACAGGATCACAAAATATAAAGGCCTTTACTTTGAAGATTACACGTTAATTTGTCACAAAATACTTCAAGTAAAATTTTGCTCCAAAACCAACATTACTTATGAGTAGACAGTGGATGCGGGATGACTTATCGTTGAATGTAGGTGCACCTTTACTATATGTTACATTTTTTTTTTCATTCAGACCATTGGCTGAACAGGTTTTAAACGTAAACAGATGACGTCAACATGCTACTGTATCTCCTTGCAGTCAGAAGCAAAAAAGAAAAATATCGTACTGTAGCACATACCTCGTCATCATTGATGGAATTACTAGCGTTGCAGTAAACGACTATTCGTAAGTTGTCGAAGCTGAATCGTCTTCGCCTATCGCTTAAACAGTTTTTGTATCGAGAGAATTTCTGAAGAAAACCTCTAAAATGGGAATCAATTTCTTTAGAGGAATATTTGAACTGAGCATCATGTTGCACATGTCTTTGCAAAACGTTTCCCGCACAACTAAATGATGATGATGATGGTGATGATGATGATGATGATGATGATGATGTAGATGGTTCCTCAGATTTCATTTCAACGCATTTCCTGTGCGATGTACTGTTGCAATGTTTCTCTATAGCCTGAGTTGTTCAATTTTACATACATTACACACGATAGTGTCTTCGTTAATACATAAAATGTCACTCTCATACTTCTTAATTGCATTTCGTATCTCTGAGCGAATTTAACGTTTTGCCTTCGACATTATGAATGGATCAGCACAACACTATTCAACGCGTACTAAATACTTGAGCAGGGTAACACAACTGCACGCATTGCGTTGCAATATTACTATGAACGCTGTTGTACTCGCCAGGTACACAAAAGAAGGACGACGTGGCACGTGCAGTATACTCCGATAAGAAACAACTTCACTTTTCCTTAAGTCATCTCGCATACATTGTCTACTTATGAGGCAATATCTGTATATATTAAGTACATTCGAAATATTCTCGCATACCTCATAGTAAAAAATTGACTATTGCCGGTTTTTCATAATACCACAGAAATATAAACTTAGTAAAGGCGATTTCCAATAGATTACTAAGCAACATACATACTTAATATTATGAGAATTAAAATTAGGCCCAACTAGCCAAAAATAATAGAAAATAAACTTTGTAAGACGCAAAGGCGGGGGGGGGGGAGGGGGCAGAACAGCCCTATACTGAAAATATACTACACCGCACGCAACCTTAAACCCATATTTGCTATTACCAATACGACTTACAACGCTGAAATATAAGCATGGGAATTTTCGCGGTTACCAATAAATTAAAGTACGTATAATGAAAAGAATCGCAACATCAACTCAACTGTAACCAAAAGTTCAACCCAATCCAACCTAATCTTCATTTCATACAACGTGACTCCGCATATCAACAAACATAAAGCAAAATCCTTCCGCTTGCTTCTTATATTTCCGTCTCCTGTGTCTGGGTTGTGTTGTGAGTGGTGACGCAGCTGAAAGTCATATTATGACGCATTTCCGGCAACATACAGTCCGTCCTCGCCCCGCCAACAAATTACATTCTTTCTTCAAAGACATATCAATTAGTTTTTCAACTGCTTCATATATCGTATTTTCTTTTCCTAATAGTCTTCGAAAATGCATAATTATACTCGCGACGCTGTTATTCCCGGCGTGACTCCTTCTCTTTGCTTACGTCTTAGTAAGTGAAGGCTCTATAAAGTCTAGGTAAGTAGTATCGTTCGCCATTTTTGTTCTTTCGTTGCCGAGCTACCATATGAGGAATCTATTTGCCACACGGTTAAACATTGTCATGTCGTACCTCCTATGATAATAAATCAAATCAGCAAATAACTGAGCGGTAAATAACGCCTTCGTGTGCTTTCTGAGAACGCCAACGAAAGAGCCAAAATGGCGGGCGATTATATTAAGTATTTATCGAGCTTTAAGAAATGAATAACGTCTTCCTCAGCGAATCACAAGACGCACATGTTTAAATGTAGCCGACCTGCAACGCGATTGGCTGCCGGAAATTAGAGCGACGGGACTATGGCTCAACATTCTAAGCGCCATAAAGAGGTTCTTTGACCTGCAACCAATAGGATAGGATTCAGACATGTGCATTTGCATGCGGAGTCACCTTGCATG
This sequence comes from Periplaneta americana, assembly GCF_040183065.1. Taxonomy (NCBI): domain Eukaryota; kingdom Metazoa; phylum Arthropoda; class Insecta; order Blattodea; family Blattidae; genus Periplaneta; species Periplaneta americana. The sequence continues at coordinate 11,242,367 of NC_091121.1, forward strand.
GGATGAAGATATTAGCAAAATATGCATACCGAAATGCCGATTGAATTTTCAGCATGACGACGAACGTTAAGTATATTACCAACTAACATCTTCATATCTGTTCCATTCTGTAACATATTTGTGGCAAAATCTCTGGATGTCGCTGTCAAACAGCTTGACAATCGACGGACCTTGGTTCATGGTAATACCTGCAGGAGAGGCTAGGCCAGATTTTTTTTTTTTTTTTTTTTTTTTTTTAGAGAAAGAAGGGTACAAAAAACATTCACAATTTTTTTTACATAAAAGAAGAATTCCGATAAATATTTAAGGGTTATTTTCTTCTTTATGGAGACCTTGTAATAAAATTTCCTTAGCTTATTGTCTTAGTACTGTATTTAAATTATAGAATTTCAACATTGATTAAAATATTGCCGAAGGAGGGCCTTGACAAATGTTTGTGAGGGATCTAAACTCCTACAGGCGGTCCTGGTCCCAGTGTGTATATTTTTACTGCATTAGTAATACGTACTGTACTGGTACTCCGTTCGTGGTTGGAGAAGGGTCTTGTACTCCACGCCTACATCGCCTATTCCATCTTCTAAACAAGAAGGTTCCTAGTATTGTTTCCATGGCTGAGTGTTACTAGTATTAAGCAGTACCGGATTCAGATCGTAGATGGAACCCCCAGTGGAAAAACAAAGGAGAAATAAAGTTAGAAAACTATGGCCTTGGTACTTCTTTACAATCGCGTTACCACTATAAGGTACAAATGTATTTACGTACTTGGCTTCTAGTCAGGTCATATGTACCGTAAACCAGAGAAAAATTGAGTGGCGACACCATATTCGCACTGAAATAAGAGTGGAAAGTTGCTGTGCAAGTGGGGACCAGCGGAGAAGTGCGCTCCGTCGAGCTGCAAGGGATAGACGGCAGAGAGATGCAACAGGTATATCTAATTTCCATGCTTTTTTCTTACTGATCACAGAGAGAAAGCAAGTTATCATAAGGTGGAATCAGTGACAGGTTAGGTTTGTTAAGTCTTTTGGTATGCCTTGCATATACGATCAACTGCATCTCCACAAAAAAAAAAAAAAAAAAAAAAAAAATTCAATGATTTTCACTGCCGAAATCACCGGAACTACTTCAGCGCTAGTTTCACCAGGTTTTGCAATAACCTATGTTATTCTGAATCTATATCAAAAGGTTAGGGTAAATATTATAGGTATTTACTACGGCAACATACAAGCAAAAAACAAATATGGCGAAAAGATGTGCATTAAAATAGCTAAATACAGCAACTACTTTCATTTAAATACAATATATAGCATAGCATAACCTGTTACACCAATTTCTTCTGAAATCTTTCATCTAATTGAATTCTACAGATATATTAAAATAAATGGAAAATCATTAAACAAAAAAACAACTAAACATAATACACCATTGACTCACATGTTCCGCTTTTCTACTCACTACGGGTTATGTGTGTATACATTATAATGTTGGTTTTTGACAGTTTAGGCATAATATTGAAGTATTATGGCGAAAGTACAATAAAGGTTACGAACCCCTACATAGTATCTATGAAAATAATGAATACTGCCTTTGCAGGCAGAGCAAGTAGCAAGTATTAATTAAGCCCTACATAAAATAATATACTGTTTACTTAATATGTCATTCTAGTACTCACCTTACATCTCATTAAATTTGCTGTCATCATTCGTCCTGTTGTTCCGTAGCTGCAGTGTATTACTTCGACTTTAACCCGGTTGGCCGTAGGTTTCCAGGATAGACTCTATGAATATCTTGCAGAAACAGTTCGTCCGTCTTAAATGTATACGCGTGTAATTTATGAAATATCATTATGTCAATGTGAAGTTTTCAAGAAGGCCTAATAACCTATACGGAGATTTCGTAACATTTAAATTGATGCGATTCAGTAGGCAGTGGTCTTGTAGTAGCCTAGCTATTTTGAGAAACAAATAAACATTGTTAAAATGATTCAAAGGAGGATTCAGATATTGAAAATACTGCAAATTCTGCAATTTAATGTTCATAACAAATTGTGAACATGTTGTTAATGTTTATAATAAATAAAATCAATTCCATCTTACTTAATTTCATGTGTGGTTTACATCACGTAACCAGTTAGGTAATAGCCTATCGTAACAGCCTTGTGTAATAGAAGTATCATTAACCTAACTAGTTCCGTAATGAATGTGTTTACAACATTTTTATTAGTGATGTAAAGTCCACATTACATAAACAATAAGCAATTTTAATCCCGAAATTTCAATGACGTTGTAGTATAATGCGTAAGTTGAAAAACTACTACGCCAGGGCAGGGCAATTGACGCTCTTGCTTACGGAACATTACAGCCAGTTCTCTCAGTTATATCCAGAGCAAAACAACTGCGCAGATGCGGATTACAATTAATTACATATATCTAACGCGCATGGATATGAATGATATTCACTCGCTCAACAATTAATACGCTTTAAATGGAATTGAAATAAACAAATTTCACACAATTAAAACATAAGTACGTATTACCCCTCGCGGTAGCGCGTTTGCTGCTGATCCGGAGTTGCTCGGGCGTGGGTTCGATTCCCGTTTGGGCTGATTACATGGTTGGGTTTCTCCGAGGTTTTTCCCAACCGTAATGTGAATGTCAGGTAATCTATGGCGAATCCTCGGCCTCACCTCGTTATCACCAATTCCATCGACGCTAAATAACCCACAGTAGTTGATACAGTGTCGTTAAACAACCAAGTAAAAAAATTCGTAATTGAAAAAAATATACTTATACAATTGGTACATAATACCGTTTAATGAGAGTACAGAGGTGTGAAAATTATTAGAATAACCTTAATTTTAAAGGTTTTTAATAGTTCCTTCACAAATATTCATTGAATTGATTAATATTGGTATATAATATTACTATACTGATGTAGGATATATTTGCTACTAACAATGCCGGAAAGCATTGTTATATATTGTATTTTTCTTATTTTACAATTGTTATGAGAATTCAGAAATTATTATATTATGTTGGCGGAATTGGAAACATAAAAAATTAATTAAGAAATGCTTTAAACAAATTGTTCTTTGCGTTTACATTGTTGTGAAGGTTCAAATGAACGTATACGGTACATCTGTTTTGTGCATATAATTTTTTATGTTTCCAATTCCGCCAACATAATATAATAATTTCTGAATTCCCATAACAATTGTAAAATAAGAAAAATTCCAATGTACAACAATGCTTTCCGGCATTGTTAGTAGTAAATATATCCTACATCAGTATAGTAATATAATATTCATCAATTCAATTAATATTTGTGAAGGAACTATTAAAAAACCTTTAAAATTAAGATTATTCTAATAATTTTCACATCTCTGTACATAACAGTACGAATATTATAATGTTTAACTATATACAGGGTGATTCACGAGGATTGACCGTCACTTACGGAGCTTATTTCCGAAGACATTCTGGGCACAAAATGTCTTATAAACATGTATCCTAATCTCAATATTTTCAGTTATACTAATTTGAAGTTGTTAGTAAAATATCTTTTTTCTTTAGTTTTAAGGGTAAATGAATATTACAAGTAGAGAATGAACTATTCAGAAGTATCATTTCTTTAATTGACTAGTGTTCTGAATATATTATTTTAATGTACCGAAGTATATATGATATTTCCATGCAGATATTCTGCGTCATCATACGATGAAAGAGTAATGGAACGGAGAAAAATTCTCTCCGGTGCCGGAGAGAATTTTTCTCCGTTCCATTACTCTTTCATAGTATTCTGAAGCTAAAATGTGTTGTTAATTGCTTTGTTTTCCAATTACATTATTCTTACGCACTTGTCACAACAATTGTTACAAATCATACAACTTTAGGAACTTCATTATTTACAGTTTAATAATGCATCCTTCTTGGTATCACTTGTGAGAATATTAAAGATATTTTTATTAATTTGTCCCACAGAACAATATCTGAGGCGTTCAGAAGTCAACATGATTAACTCCACTTTTGGTTATTTCAGAGTTTATAAGTTGGCAATGTATTAAATTGACCATATTTTCAGTGGCCAATGTGATTTACTCCATAGTTCAGTAAAAAGCCCATAGACAGCAGTTTTCTTCTCGACTACATCACAGAATTAATAGTGTGTATTTAACTTTAACCTTGAATATCTCAAAATCTTTGGAAAAGGGGTTAATCATGTTGACTTCTGAACGCCTCATCTGTAATATTGACAATTAATATTTGAGGAGAAAAATTCTCTCATTATTACAGATATTATTCTGTAGGACAAATTAATAAAAATATCTTTAATATTCTCACAGCTAGCAGTGCATAGTTCTGTACAGATTACTGTGCACTTTACTGCGGAATCCCGGCCAAATAAGTCACTCAGCTGAGTGCGCCCCTTGCATAATGGCAGTTGACCTGGACATAAAACGTCAACATATATGCCTAAGTTGGAGTCAGGCCAAAAGGGAAACATTCAAGGAGAAGGGTTCGGTCCGGTGCTGTGGATTGAATTCGGCGTAGCTCAGTGGTCAGAGCACTTGGTACGTAGAACCAAGGACCCGGGTTCGATCCCCGGCGCCGGAGCGAATTTTTCTCCTCAAATATTAATCACTTGTCAGGTTCAGACCTGTCTTCGGACAGTTAACTAAACAACAACTATAAATTCAGCAATTCCTGAAATGTTTGCAGTTATACAGAGTATATTTAAAGCATTCTCACAACAATTAATAGACACGTTATAATTAGTTCAATATTTTTTTTAGTTTATGGTACCGATACTTCTATTTTATTTTGTCACCCAGTCTGCTCTCAAAAAATCTGAAAGTTAGAATTTACAAAACAGGTATATTACCAGTTGTTCTGTATGGTTGTGAAACTTGGACTCTCACTTCGAGAAAGAAACAGAGATTAAGAGTGTTCGAGAATAAGGTGCTTAGGAAAATATTTGGGACTAAGAAGGATGAAGTTTCAGGAGAATGGGGAAAGTCACACAACACTGAACTGCACGCATTCTATTCTTCACTTAACATAATTAGTGATAGTTGGAAAACCTGAGGGGAAAAGACCTCTGAGGAGACAAGACGTAGAAAATGTTATGTTTTATTTAACGACGCTCGCAACTGCAGAGGTTATATCAGCGTCGCCGGATGTGCTGGAATTTTGTCCCGCAGGAGTTCTTTTACATGCCAGTAAATCTACTGACATGAGCCTGTCGCATTTAAGCACACTTAAATGCCATTGACCTGGCCCGGGATCGAACCTGTAACCTTGAGCATAGAAGGCCAGCGCTATACCAACTCGCCAACCTGGTCGACGACAAGACGTAGATGGGAGGATAATATTAAAATGGATTTGAGGGAGGTGGGATATGATGGTAGAGACTGGATTAATCTTGCTCAGGTTAGGCACTAATGGCGGGCTTATATGAGGACGGTAATGAATCTCTGGGTTTCTTAAAAGCTATAAATAAGTAATTAAGGCACTTTTATTTGCATCAACTCTCTATTTCGCATGTATACGGACTCCACATAATTCCCAGTCAGTTTACAGAAAAATAAATGACAGTATCTATCTATCATCAGTTCCACTGACTTGGGTTCAACAATATATTTTTACAGTATATAATTAGGAGAATCTCTTAATAATACCCTCTTATTGGGGCAACTACGAACTGAAAATAGGTACAATTCTTTCATTTTAAATTTTGTACATTACTATTAATTTTTTTTATAAAAATGTATATACACATAAAAAGTAAACTTTGTAGATATAAATAATAATGCAGAGAAGTTATTTTGTGTCTATTTATTTACATTTGCTTTCGCAGGAAATATTAGATTTACTTAGCAATGTTCCACTAAAGCGATATTCTTCTGGCATAAGTGAAAATAGGTCATTATTCTGTCTACTTTCGTTGAGATAATATAGTAGTACTGATGCAGTTTATCAGATTTAATATTTAGTATTCCAGGGAGGTTGCTTGGCTTGCTCAACATCAATTTAAATCAAGATATCTACATCCAAAGCCAGTGACAGACTAATCAATAGACCAACCTGGACAACAGATAGGGTAATAGGCTCAGTTAGGGCCCATACAACATGGCTGTAGTGTAAGCCAGTTTCCAAAATTGAAGCAAATTTTCCCAGTTGAAGTTATCACCATAGTAGGAGAAACCATTCTCTGTTTACCTATTGATTTCCCGCGATGTAAACGTCACATTACAAGCTCGGCAATTTACTGCTGAACTCTGAGGGAAGAGCGAGTTTCGGACTATGTGAATCAAAATACGACTCAAACTTGTCATTGTTTTTAAAGACTCTGCTGATCAACAAAATAATAAAGGTTGTAAGAGCCATTTCTTTCATTTTCAAGGGACACTAGGGCTGAATGTTTGGCCAAAATGTAAAAATAAATATACAGAGTGTTAATTAAGTATGGAATATTGCTAATAACTCTTTATATTGTGACAGCTGCACCGGGATTCGAACGCGTGTCCGACAGGGCGCACGGCAGACGAAACGCTGGTACGGGGAGCATCTGCATGCTGAGAGGGCAGAGGGGGGTGTATTATGGCAACGCGGCGAGGGGAGGTTGCACGCACATCTGCTACTTGCTGAGTGAGGAAGGAAGCAAACTGCTACGTGCGGAGTGAAGGGGGGGACGGACCCTCCCGAATCGTCCAGCAGTCCGTCGAAGTGGAGATATCCAGATAATTCGAGAGAGCTATCTCTGGACACCCATAGAAATTTCTCGTAACTATGGTTTAGTTATAAAAGAAGAAACGCGAGTGAACTTGAGCAGTTTATTCAGCCCGTCAGTAAGCCAATGTTGTTACAGGCAGATTTGGACAGTAAGCGAGTTAGTCTTGTGTAGCAGTGAAGCCAGCTTCGAGACCAGAGCGCGACTTGAGTTGTGTCCGTAACTGTGGAGCCTGCAGCCCGGAGTTCGAGTGCAGTGGACCGCAGTTGGGGGACCTGAATTCGAAGTGCAGCGGATCGTCTCTGAAGGTCTGGGGTTCGAGATTCTGTGAACGCGAGTGACTGAGCTAGAAGAACTAGCCAAGACAAACGAGCTGTGAACTGAGAACTGACAGTTATGTGTTGTAAATAGTGCTTTGTGAATATTAGTTAAGATTAACAGTTCATTGTTGTTCGTAATAGTCCAAGTAAATTGTCATTGTTGTTTGTGGAGTGCAATAACGAACGCGGAGAGCAAATCCCACTGTTGACGGGAGCAAAATTAAATTGTAGAGAGTCAAGAGTTATTGTTGAGATAATAAAATTACATTGTTGTTCAGTATAAAAATTTACAATATATTCATTTTATGAAAAAATACCAAAAACAAAAGTTGTTGTAGATATCTAACTGAAACTTATGGCTGTGATCTCACAAAAGTATTGATCCATGTACAGAGTGTGGCAAAAAATAACACTTTTTTTAAATGGCAATCTATATTAAATTTTATATATGTTGTTGTTTTCTAATGCCAGGCGTTTGACAATAAAGTAATTTGACCTCTTGCACTCCAATATTTTTCAAAGATATTATCATGACCAGCCACTGAAGCACAGATTTTGAGGTGTTTCGAATCCATTTCTTGGTTTGAGTTGCACAATGGACAGTTAGGGGACTGATATATTCCAATTCTATGCAGGTGTTTGGCCAAACAATCATGGCCTGTTGCCAATCTAAATGCAGCTACAGACGATTTTCGTGGTAAATCGGGAATTAACTGTGGATTATGATGCAGAGAGTTCCATTTTTTCCTTTGGGATTGTGTTATCAAATTTTGTTTGTTGAAGTCTAAGTATGTAGATTTAATAAATCTTTTCACAGAGTAATACGTAGATTTAGTAACAGGTCTGTAAGTAGCAGTGCTGCCCTTCTTTGCTAAAGCATCGTTTCCCAGGATTCCACAATGGGATGGTATCCATTGGAATACAATTATTTTATTGAGTGTTATTAGTTGAGAGAGCATTTTATTTATTTCTGCTATTTGAGATGAAGGTGTGTGTCTAGAGACTATTGATAGAATATAATATCTTCTTCTTCTTCTTATTTTCTATATGCCTAAGCCTGTTTGTTTACACACACTACGTCAATGATGGTTACGTCTCATTCCATCTCTTGAGAGGTCTGCCCACTTCTCTTTTTCCTCTAGGGCGTAGGTTCTTTGCTGCCTTAATAAGTCTCGTGTTGTCAGTTCTATCCACATGGGAGCTCCATTCCCTTCTCCTCGTTGTGATGAAAGTCTCAACATCTATAATATTACATTCCTTCCTAACATCCTGGTTCCTAACTCTGTCAAATCTTGTTTTGCTTACTATGGTTCTTAAAGTGTTCATTTCTGCTGTTCTCATGAGCTGTTTCGTTTGGCTAGTATCTGCTCTTGTATCCGCTCCATATGTCATTATTGGTCGTACACATGTTTTATAAATTTTTACTTTACTTTCTATGTTTAGATATTTGTTTTTCCAGATGACATCTCTTAAGTATCCTGATATTCTCGATGCTTTAAAGACCTGAGTTCTTACTTCATCAATCACTCTACGAGAACTAGAAATGTGTATCCCAAGATATTTAAAATCCATAACTTGTATAATTTTCCCATTAACTTCCAGCTTACATCTTATTGGGTTCTTAGATATACACATACATTTAGTTTTATTTGTAGAAATTTCCTCTCCGGGGATTGCCGCCTTGTCGTGGCGGAGGGGCTCAGTCAGTGGCGGCTCGTGCCGGATAAATTAGGTGAAGGTCAATAGAATTCTAGGTAATTTCCTGGAATCGTTATATACCCGTGACGTCGCGAATGCTTTTGTAACCTATACGATGGGCATATTGAATTAATGTAATATATTCACAATTTTCTTAAGTTTTATGAAAAGCACAGCATATAAAATAAACAAATTTTCAACATTTTCGGAAGCTACGTCCCCTTAATACCGAAGAATTCACTGTCCCAACAAAACTTCCACACAATACATACCACAACATAATAAAACAACCACAAGTCCACATGACATAAAAAAGACAAAATCTAACACATTTTATACAACACATCAAATTAAAAGAGTACACAAGAAATAGGACCCATAACAAAATTCAAAATCACAATCATAATCGCAAATTGTATTCATATTTTAAATCAACTTCGGAACATGCAACTTCCAATATAAGTTTACCTATCCAGTAAAATCAAGTAGCTACTATTAAATCAAAGCAGTATTCTCTTGAACAGAAAACTTACACTTGAACGGAAAAGAAAGGGGCACTTGTAATTTCATCTCTTACAAGTTCATTGATGCATTCAGAAATACAATCAATTATTTCAATTTGAATCGTTTTAGATTTCCCAGAAAGAACAGGCCTAATTTTTTTCATAGTGATTTCTAATTTTCATAGGGCCGATGAAATGAGAGCCAATAATTCTTTGAAATTCCCCCTGTTCTGTGACGAAATACTCTCATCATGACCGCGAAAAGCCAACTCCTGCTTGCTTAGAAACAATACCGTATCGATTGCGGTGTGCATTACCAGTCTATTTAAACGTACATTTTCATTAAATTGACTTACGTATAACCTATAACTTTCCTTTAGTGCATCCGCAATGGTGTTCATGTTCTTCTGCAGTGTCTTTAATTGCAAAATACATTTAATGTGTTCAGCTGAATCTGCATGGCTGTAAAGACCGCGATTGACATTTCTGAAATCGCAAAATCCAGTTGAATTCCAAGCGGGTTTCTTGTTCCCCAGAAGAAGACAAGGCCAACAATATACTGTAACTTCTCGTTATAGTGACTCTCACATGACCAGTTGCAATCAGCATACCACGAATCTTAAAACTGAATATTGTATGACCGACCACCACTTTTCACTTTTTTCATAGTTATATTAATGTGACTTGTTGTTCTGCGGTATTTTAAAATATCTTGCTATCTTCTGCACAGCAACGAGAGAACGGTGTCTCCAAAAGATTACACACTAAATCGTTTAACGGATTCATGTTTTCATCGCATTAATACAAGTAGTAACACCTTCACACTTCGCTGCACTTGTCACAACAAAGAAATAAGAATACGTAAAGCGAAATCGTTGGTCAGCGCGGGTCAAATGTACAACGTAGTTTCAAATGTTATGCCAACTTTCTTTATTACAGGATACTCAAATTATTTCAAAATCCATACAAAACATAATATTCAAAAGGTGCTAACGTTAAAAAATACCAAAATATATACGTTATATACTAAATGTAAACAATATTTAACTTCTTTACAGAATATTTTATGTTTTCTTATTTAGTTGCAAAATATTACAGTTTGCCACCCTGATCCAATGTTTGGACGAGAGAGAGATTCTGTCTTTCAAGAATAGAGAAAGGAGATGAATGCCTGCTCCACAGACCCTCATAATAGTCTCGCAAAAGGGACCGGTAATTCATAGTAAGCAGCTCGTTGTCATGGCAACCGGGTGTGTTTACTGAAGGCGAAAAGGAAAGCCTCATTCGGACCTTCAGCTGGTCTACTAGCCAGTAGCCACATGGCCTGGCTGGTGAGGGGTTCGTGTGAAGTACTGCAGTGAACGTTAACTGAGCGGATTAAGCCGAACAAGATATTAAAAAATAGAGCAAAATATGGTTTAGTGAAGAATTCATTTTATTTTAATTTCTTGATAAAATGTATTTTATTAAAGCACGAAAAAAGGGGTGAAGGTGGCCTTCATGTACTTCACTTGAATAACCGCCACTGGGCTCAGTATCCAATGAGCCAGACGAATATGCATGTGAGCGAAAGCTACAGGCTAGTAAGGGGCGAGGCGACGCGAAGAGCAATCCACAACGGGTAGATGAGGCTCGAAGTCGAAGTGAAGACAGTTCATCTAGGGTGCCTAACACCCAAAATATATTAGGAGGGTGGACAAGACTCTATAGCTTAGGGAGGCAACTTGTCTAGGGAAAGAAAAATCCCAAAATCAAACCCAACTCAGACCGGCCTAGCAAGCCACCTGAGATGTAATTTTAGAGCTCCGAGAAACACACAGATGATAGCCGGACAGAATATAATATAATACAATATAATATTTTTTTGTTTATTCATTCATATGACAAATCGAATTTACAAAAACTAATGACACTTATTCATATATGTAGTCATTATGTTCTGTACAATGCAGATTACGAACGTTTTCGCCCATCGGGCATCATCAGGCTGTGTGTATAATATCTCATATCTAGTCTCTGTAGTAAAATACAATGACAATTTGATGAAATGAACTTTTTAAAAAATTAACTTATGATATGTCTAAAATAGTGTACAGACTTAATATGCGTAAAATTAAAAACTGTAACTACATTACATGATACATAAAATTATGAAAATGTGAACATGTTAGTAATGTTCCTCATTTAAACTTCATAATACCGATGTATGTGTCGATCTTGCTTTCAAAGGTTCGACTTGGACGGTGAATTGCATGTTTTAAACGTGTATATTGCACAAGCTGTTTTGTAATTTTTCATTGCGAATATTCTGTGAAGTGGTATTTATGACGACATGAGATGACCTTGTTGCACTGAATTCACCGACTAATGTGAACCTGGGCAACCTGGATGAAAGACGAAACACTAGTTCTAGAACCACAGATGCAACAGACAATGGGTTTTATTTTATATAATCATTCTTACATATTTCTCATTTTGTTTCATATTTTGTCAATTTAAGAATGTAAACAAGATAGGTTGTCAGTGAACAGAACAATCTTTTTCAGAGAAGACAAAACCATTTTTCTTTATCAAATCATCTACTACTGGCGATATCTATGATTAAGTGATTGCATACATTAACTAAGGTTTACCTCTCCTTCAGTTTCAACATAGTTATGACTTCTGTGGGCTACTGGGCTTTACACATACAACCTGTTTCGAGGACATCACATTTTCTCCATCACCACAGCCCTTCGTTTTATACACATACCAGAAACATCCATCATTTTGAACAGCTATTGTTTTGCTTTCATGTGACGGATCATACTGTTACTCGGTATGGTGTAATTAGAGACATCTCGTGGTTCCCAAATGAAATTTTAAATATTAATGGGTCTCCAAATTTGAAAGAAAAAAAAAAAAGAAGAGGCATAGTTTCCTTACCAACCCACGTAATATCGACGATGCACGATTTGTTGGGTGAGAAAGGTGGGTCTTTGAACATAACTGGCATAGGACCACAACATTTTTCTTATAGTTCTTTTGATTCATGTAATTGTTTGGAATATCACAGTTATATCCTCCCGAAAACAATGGTGTGCATTTTAGAGTTTGAATTTAATGACAAAGGATTTCACAATTCTTCTACAAAGTAATACATTTCTAACGAATTTTGGACATAAATATATTATGATAAATAAATATAGAAACAGCCAAGAAACGCATCTTTGAAGTACTAAATATTAAACCCAACATTCCTTGTATATCTCAACTACATACTGTACAAGCATTCTGTCATAATAATATTCTAATCTATAAATGCTACATTACTAGTACTAGTACCTTTAACAATAATCATTAGTTAAATAAATTAATTCAAGTTTTTAGAGGATTCTCCTTTGTACGGAAGAATTCCTTGTTTTATGCACTGAAACAAGAAGCCAAATCTCTGTCAAACTCACACAGGTGTCTCCCAGTACACTGTGGACAGCGAGAGTTGCTGGCTTCCTCTTCTAGACTCTTTGTCCTCTTGCTAACATCACATACCTGGTCCTCCCGCAGTCTGCTGGCTCTTAGGATCTCCGAAACACATGAGCTGAAGTCTCATCCTGACACGGAACTTGCTCAAAATATCCTCCACCACCCTGAAAAAAAAAAAGATGAACTAAGTATCTGCGCAACTTCAACCAATGAAATTAGATCTATATCTTTTCAGCCTCAATTCTGGAAAAGATAATTTTAATTTCGGTAAAACTAACCTCAATTTTGGAAATGGTTAATTCACAATAAAACAAAAATAAATTTAATTTCGGTAAAGACAACCTCAATTTCGGAAATGGTTAATTCATATTATTAAAAAAATTAGAATAATTTGGGTAAAGCTAACCTCAATTTCGGAAATAGTTCATTCATATTAAAAAAATTAATTTCGGTAAAGCTAATCTCAATTTCGGAAATGGTTAATTCATGTTATTAAAAAATGATAATTTGGGTAAAGCTAACCTCAATTTCGGCAATGGTTAATTCGTATTATTTAAATAATAATAATAATAATAATAATAATAATAATAATAATAATAATAATAATAATAATAATAATTTGGGTAAAGCTAACCTCAATTTCGGAAATGGTTGATCCATATTATAAATAAATAAATTGGACAGATGATTTAAGCCTTGAGACGGAACAGGCCAATAGGCCTAATCCCTGTAGCTGAAGAAGAAGAATAAATAAATAAATAAATAAATAAATTTAATTTCCGTAAAGCTAACCTCATTTTCGAAAATGGTTAATTCATATTAAAATAAATAAATAAATAACTTAAATACACAAATAAATAAAAAATAAATAAATTTAATTTCCGTAAAGCTAACCTCTATTTCTGAAATGGTTGATTCATATAAAAAAAAAACAAATTTAATTTCGGTAAAGCTAATCACAGCTTCGGAAATGGTTAATTCATTAAAAAAATAACAATAATTTCGGAAAGCTAACCTCAATTTCGGAAATTATTAATTCATATTAAAAAAAATAAATAAACTTAATTTCGGCAAAACTAACCTCAGTTTCGGAAATGGTTAATTCATATTAAAAAAAAAATACTTTTGGTAAAGCTAACTTCAATTTCGGAAATGGTTAATTCATATTTACAAAAAAGAAACTTAATTTCGGTAAAGCTAACCCCTTAACAGGAGGCCAATGCCCTTCAGAGACATAGAAAAGCTCATCTTTATTTTTAACCTCAATTTCGGAAATGTTTAATTTGTACTTAAAAAATGAAAATCATTTAATTTCGGTAAAGCTGACCTCAATTCCGGAAAGGGTTAATTCATATAAAAAAAAAATAAATTTAACTTCAGAAATGCTAACCTCAATTTCTGAAAATGTAAATTCAATATCGGAAAGGATACTAAACTCAGAACAGAATGAAATCAATTTAGGATTTGAAGGTTTTTCTCATTTTTTCAGCTATATAGTAACACTAAATATATATGTAAAATTGTATTATAAACATATTAAAATCAAATTAATTCTCCACATTGTTTCAAGAGGAAAGACATTTAATATTGGTAGCTACACAACAATTCAATAGCTGTTATATTGAAACAATCAAAATGAAGATATTAGATACGGCCAGAAAAGTTATAGACAATAATGAAAAATTTAGGGATATTAATGTCTCTTGTAGAAAGGATAAAAATAACATATGAAGAATATGTGAGTTGTGTTTGGAGACATGTGGTCACTTCAGAATGGTTCTGTACAAATAAAGGACTCCAAAAAGATACCGGTAGTGTATTATCACCAATACTTTTCAATATTGTGATGAAGTATGTATGAAAGTGTTGAAGACTAGGAGATCTGGTTATTAAGACTCTTCCTATGCAGATATCACTCTGATTCGAGGAAGATATGTCCGAGAAATAGAAAATAGATTAACAAGTTGAAATGAAAACACTGAAGAGTTGGTTTAAAAATTAATTTTGAAAAAAATGTTTTTGTGACGAAGTATTGAGAAAAAAATATAGATAAAAACGAAAGACACATATATTCAAGAAATGGAACAGGGATGCAGAACTGCGGAAGAGAGGGGTGGAAGCATGGGGAAAGAGTATGTTCCCTGTCAACAATCCCCCAGCCTTGAATTACGTATCTGAGACGTCCACAAGCACACTGAATACATATGTCCTCTCCTCCCACCATATCCAATGACGTGTGGAGTGAAAGGAAGGGCTGAGTCATGTGTTTCGGGCTTGTGACGTGTGCCACAATTGTAGCACAGTTTTGCATCTCCGGTTTAGATGTTATTATACAATAGTTAAAAATAACAATTCTTCTGCTTACTTCTTGTCAGCTGTACTTGTAAGTGGTGGAATTGCTTCCAATGCCTCTTCAAAGAAACTCCTGCAAACAAGACAATGATATTTACTAAAGCATTATAACTTTGTCCTAAAAAATATTTCACTTCTTACCTAAAGAATTTGTACAATAAATTAAACTCAGCATACATTTACTACAACATTATTAATATAATATATCGTCCCCTGCAAGCCAAAGTATCGTAAAGGTACGGTCACACATCGCTACTTTTGCAGCACAACTTTTGTACTGCAGCTGCAAAGGTTGCGTGTCGTGTTCACACGTAAGCTGCGCAACCCGAATGCTGCAAAAGTTGCAACTGGAGGTTGCGAGTCTGTTCACACACAAGGCGCTACTTTTGCAGCCGTAGTCATGCTGCAGGTTTCCATCTCCGTGTTGACTTCTCAATATACATTTTGTAGTTATGTTCGCATTATTAAGAAACTCATGCGAAAGCTTCCTTATCTATTATTTGCTTTTCTGTCGTATCTAGTATTCAGAAATTGACATTATTTTTACTATAAAGCTTTTAAAAACGCCTATATACTTAAATGATAACCAACAGTATATTCACGTAATCAATGTTGGCAACCCTCCTGTTTGGAACTACGCTATGGAAAATTTAAAAAATGAATTATATCGTCAGCATTTATGCTCAGACTGTGTTGTGTATTTAATAACTGTTACAAATAATTTATTTTCATCACATCTAACATTAAAATACATCCAAACAATAAAAGTATCATTGGCACATTTGGGTGGCAACACTGGCTGCAACCACAGCAAAAGTTTCAACAAAACCGATATCAAAAATGCTGCAGCGGCAACCCTGAGAACCCTGTACACACGTCGCTACTTTTAAGCTGCGCGCAGTATGGAAAAGTAGCAGGCAGCAGGTTTGGCAGCCGCTACTTTTCGGGTTGCACCGTTGTTCACACGTCGCAGTACAAGAGTTGCGCAGTTTTTTGTACTGCAGCGCTGCAAAAGTAGAGACGTGTGACCGTACCTTAAGTGACACTTTTACCGAAAATGAGTTATGGTGCTTAGAATAAATTGCCCAGCACTTTGCATCAACTGTAAAAGTTCCGTGAGCCCAACAATTTTTCCCCCTCTGATGGGTTGGTTTAAACTTTGACTATCGTATTCACCACCATGTTGGATAACTATCGTAATTGCCTCTCCTGTAAAGTTAGCAAAATGTTCTGCCTTGCAGGGAACGATATGTGCAACTCAGATCTAGGAACGCTTATTTTACTCAATCATGTTTGGATAATCTATCATATACTGTACCTTTTTTTCTGAAGGAAAAAAAAAAGACCAAAAAATAAAACCCTACGTGAATGGTTTACATTTAATGTAGACTTTTTTTTCATGAATTATAATAATACTAGTGGCTTGTGCAGCAAAAGCTGCAAACTAAGTTCATTAGATGTTCAAATAAACATTTTTCAGATTTATTTTCAATGAAGAATACCAGACATTCTGAAAGTAATTTGCTTCCATAATAATGAAACATACTCCCTCTGAATGGTTTTTATGCCAAGTACTTTTTCTTGAACCTATACACCTTCAGTTTTTTAGTTTGAAAGCGAAAACGCAAGTAACAATGTCAGGACGATCGATCGGTTTTTCACGTGGGAGTAAAGCAATAGCTATTTCAGGTCATTGTGGATTGTAGGTGAAAGTTAAAAAAAATATATATCAGGTTTGCTTTGCTTTCGAACAATAGACATAGCATCTTGATATAGCTGCTGCATGTGTTGTAAACTATCTTGAAATGTAGAAAGTAAAATCACTTTATCCTGCTAAGAGATCTTGCTGAAATGATTGAGAGACTACAAAATCTTTGTAGGCCTCTTATTTTATCAGTAAGTAATACCTTTTGGTCTTTCCTAAGGAACTGTAATTTTTGCGCTCTCTCGAGCCAATACTGAAGAGAATCACGCATATAAATATCTACACCACACGGCCATTAAATATATGAAAAAGACCCAACCCCATTTTATTAATAACTATAAAAATATTTGATTTTTAATAACAATATTATTATCTTACGTAAGTTTTATAGTTTTCAGTAACATATACTATATATACTATATAGCCGCCACTCAGTAAATTATATAAATCAATATCTAATTTAAGATATTCTCTACATGTAGTTACATAACCCTAAAAGTTTCACTTTCATATCATCAATATAGCATTAATATGTATAATTAATGAAAAATAGTTCCAGCAT
The DNA here is from genome assembly GCF_040183065.1 of Periplaneta americana. Classification (NCBI taxonomy): domain Eukaryota; kingdom Metazoa; phylum Arthropoda; class Insecta; order Blattodea; family Blattidae; genus Periplaneta; species Periplaneta americana. Next base: position 11,259,695 of record NC_091121.1, read on the forward strand.
GGCATTAACTATAATAATATTTCATTTCTAATGATAATAATGTCATCAAACCACCTCAAGTTTTGTAGTTTTTAATATCCACTACACAGCTGTACTCAGAAAATTACACACCACAGAATTAGACCTGTAAATTATTTTTAGCCAGTCTTGAATTTTTAATTATCAATTTAATTTGAACTCTAAATATGTCAGCATTCTTGCAGATCATGGCCTTCATGTAATATTGTTTACTGTAGTGTGTGTTTTGTTTTATTCTGAAATGCAATTACTGACAACAGATGGATTTTAGAAAATAGGAAAATTATGTTGAAAAATTGACATTTCACTGAAAACTACTATTTTTCTGAAAAACTTTGGGTTCAAAGCTTCAAAATGAGGGGTCATTTATTATAATACGTTCAGCCGTTTTCCCGTAATTTCCATTACCAGTTCAAATTATATATATATAGATTTATTATTATCTTCATTTACGCTATTTTGGAGAAAGAGTAAATGCTAGGAAATAGAAAGTAGAACTTACTGTGCTGATGGAGTGGTGAACAATCTAACTGTCTCCTCCACAGCCCGGATATCAGCTCTAGCTTGCTGGTTACCTTCCACACTGAAGCGAGTCACGCATGACATCAAACGAGACAATTCTTCTGCTACTGTCTCCACTATTTGCGTCAGTACACGTGACACGAGATTTGGGGAGACACGATGTACCTGTTTTCAAGCAACAAGGTTAATTTAAGACTTTCTGATTAAAAATAGGATGTTTCAAAATTCAGCAAGCAGTTTTCTAAAATTTTAATGGACATTATTACCATATTTACTTCAATACAAGACTCTTTCTAATCAACTTTCATTACACAAGGAGTGAGGAGGGTCTCCATTCACAATGAAAACAAAAGTGTTAATTTAAGAATGTAACATTACTGTAAAATTAAGAAGTCATACCACAGTCTAGTATATACAATCACGAAGCTCAATATGTAATAAATATCCATTGATAGATAGTTGCTAACCACTATGATCACTACTATTGCCTCATTACAGACAATGCGAAATAGTATCTGCACAGTCTATTGTTCCTAGCAACCTCATAACTCAAGCTTCATGACTGTATATACTAGACTGTGGTCATACTATCATTCATAATGAGAACATAAATGTGATAAAAATAAGAAGCATGCTTTTACTCATTTTTTCAGTTTTCCTTAAGGCCCATTCACAATGAAAATTAAACATAACTGTAACATAAACACAGAAGTTTGCGCCCAGGCTACCAAATGGGATCATTCACAATGATTCACATAAGCATTGACATAAACATTACCGTAAGACGTTAACATGAAAGTTTGCAACCTCCAAACTTTCATGCTTATGCTTACGTGATTTGCAAACAGAACACAATCGTGGAGCGCTGAAGTATACGACAGAATATGAGGAAATGGCGTCGTTGTTATGTTTCCATGGTTACCAAGTATCTTTGCTGTTATGTTTATGTTCCCATCGTGAATGATGGTATGACTTCTTGATTTTACTGTAACATTAAGTTAACACTTACGTTATGTTTAATTTTCATTGTGAATGAGCCTTTACATAACAAAAATTGCAACCCTTTGAAGCTAGTTTCATTATTGCGAAATAATGCTATGAATGGATATTATCACGATAAATTGCATTTGCAAAAGAGGTTTTAGCTAATTAGTACTATTTCTTCAAATAATTAATACAGTAAAATCCCTCCCATCCGGCACCCAAATAACCAGCAATACCAAAATAACGGCACTATTGGCTAGGCCAAAAAAAAAAAAAGTCATTCACATGAAAGGGAAGAGTCGGACGAAGATGTGAGTGGTTTTCGTGGATCGCACATGCTGCATATTGTTTACTCTTTACATTGTTCATGCGTGAAAACATAGACAGAAAACCTCGTTATGTCCCTGGAGTAGATCAGGTAGCATTGGTAAGCTGTCACTTGGGCCTTGCAAACAATGCGCAGAGATGATATCTTTAAATTTATCACTTGAACTCGCCTATTTCGAAGGGGTGTTGGACGAGTCTAAATAGGAAAGTGTGAAATTCTCTGTTCCCACATCGCATAAAGTTTCATTCTACTGATAGACAGTATATATAAACAAGAAGACATTAGAAATATGTTAAAGAGGTTCAAATCATCGAGCGCTACTTCATCTTCATAGTTGCGATCAGTGTTGCCAATTCAGTGGTTTTCCCGTTAAATCTAGCTTTTTTGGATAACCATCTCGCGGGCAAAATTATATTATCCCGCTTAGCGGGAATACTAGTGGTTTTTAATCTTTAAAGTTACTGAAATGAAATTCATATTAGCATTATAAGCGGCTTTCATAATTACGTTTAATTCGTTCAGTGCGTGTTCTGTGATATAATGGATGTGTTAATGTAGTGATAATTCCATATTATATATGCTGCCATTAAAACCCGAAATACGTCAAAACCAGTTTCAGCTAGTAAAAACTAGTTTAAGCAAATAAAGATAGAAAGTGAGTTTTCGTATAATCTATAATCAGTGTCAGGTTAGCTTTGGTTTGTTTAGGTTTTTGTTTGGTAAAAGCCTAAAAAGACCTATAAAAACCAAACCTAACTTGTCATTGATTCTAGATCTTACGAAAATTCGCTTTCTATCTATCTATATTTTAAAATTACTTTTTACTAGTTGAAACTGGTTTTGTCGGATTTTAGGTTTTAACGGCAACATATATAGTGCAATAAGAATTTAAATAGGTTTTGTCTGTGATAAAAGTGTTCAAAATTGCTTTATAGCGCCACATTGGCAATGATAAAAGTGTGCAATATTCGTTACACTGGCGGGTGAATGCTCTACCTTGACCATTATTATTATTATTATTATTATTATTATTATTATTATTATTATTGAATAATAAGTATACATTAAAATCTAGAGATATTTGCTAGAAAATCGCGGGTTTTCGAAAGTCATCTAGGGGGATTATACGAACAACTGTTGGCAACACTGGTTGCGATGTTGGTTACACTGCTCTTCATGTCACATGGTCGATATTTAAAATTGTCATTAGGTTATGAAAAGGTTTAATATTTTTACGCTATTATGTATTACAATAATTATGAACTGATGAATGTACATTACCGTATTCAGTACTAAAAATAAACATTGTACGTATTTCAAAACTTTATTTTTAAATATCTATATGAAAATTACTAAATTTCAACATGGAAAAAATTTTTTGTGCAGTACAGTATGTCTGTACATAACCTATAAACGTATTTTCCAATTATCCTGCACTGGCTTTGTCCCACAGTTGCCGGATACAAGGAATTATACTGTACTATAATTTCACACCTCTAGATATATGTGCTGTATCCTTATGTTTCAGTAAATACAGTACATTGACTTTCGGAAATAAAATTAAAATTTCAGCAATACATTGTATTTACCTCTGCATGTACACCAATCATGTTAGTAATGATTTCTTTGGCATAAGGTCTAATATCTGTAGGTTTCCGTGGTGTGTCCCAATCAAATCGTCCCAAATACATCGAGGGCTCTATTGTTCCCACCAAGGGATCACTTTTCTGCTCTAGGTAGACCTCAAGAATCCGTCTATCCAGAGTATTCAATGCATTGGTAGCAGTTGCTATGGGCAGTATGGGTGATGGGTAACCATGGCGAGTAAACAGCTCAGAGAGACGAGGTAGCACAACTTTGGCAGTGTACTGACAATTGCTTAGTGTGGTCAGCAATCTCTGTTCCCACGCCTGAAAAGGACATATATAGCTAATGTTAATACAGTACTAATTTATGTCATACACGGTGTCTGTAAATAATAATAATAATAATAATAATAATAATAATAATAATAATAATAATAATAATAATAATAATAATAATAACAATAATAAAAATAACAATAATAATAACAATAAAATAATAATAATAATAATAATAATAATAATAATAATAATAATAATAATAATAATAATATCGCTTTCTTCACATCATCTATTTGGACTTCGTCAGGTACATTATAAATTATCAATCATGGATTTCTTAATTTTGCAGCAGTTGCTTCCAGCTCGTTTCCACATTTATTATTGATGTTGTTGCAAATCAATATATTATAGAAATCAAGATAGATGGCCAGTGTCACATGAGAAACTATTGTTAAAACACTATAAAGAATTCAGAAACTTTGTTCAATCAATAGATTTCACATCACTGTAAATATTATAAATAGTGAAAATACTACTCTACTTAAAATTAGTATTAGTATTCAGTAGTAGTAGTAGTAGTAGTAGTAGTAGTAGTAGTAGTAGTAGTAGTAGTAGTAGTAGTTAGATATGTTAAAATAATTATAAGTAATTCACGACCTTTATTAATTCAATAGACTTCACGGCAGTGTATTATATTGTAAATAGTGAAGATACTACTCCAGTTAAAATACTGGGTGTTCAGGTCAAAGTGTGTCATGGCTCGCTGTATGTCTCATGTGGCTAGCCGATGAGCCTAGAGAATTCAATCTTCCTTCACTTCCACAGAGGTGTATTATCTATGAGGCAGAGAAGTTGCCTAGCATGTACGGCGTTCATTCTGAAGAGTATGTACCGATACGTACGGTAACGCCGGTAGTGGCAGGAATGTGAACTGTTTGGAAATACGTACTGTCGAGATATGGGGAGAGGGCTAAGACGATTACTTACGTATTTGTTGACATTAACTTCGACGGTCAACATGGACACGGAGCATTTGATTTGTATTGTGGAATGTTGCCGTACGCAACCGATGATAACAAATACCCTGCGTACGACTTGCCGGCGCAAAACACAGTTCGAAAGAGGTTATGGTAGCACACAGACCGTACAGACCGCCATCTGTTGCTACGACGTTCAAGTTATACCGTACACGTTCTCAAGTTCAGATTGAAGAACGCCTTGAATAATAGGCAACTTCTCTGACATATAAGCTGAAACTCGCTTCAAATCGGTGACTCAACAACAGTGACGTCATGACACACTTTGAAATGAACACCCAGTAGTATTAGTATTAATAATTTTAAATAATTCATAAACTCTATTCAGTCAGCTGACTTTACATCCTTGTAAATATTGTACATAGTTTACTATTAGTTTTGTTTTAAGTTCAGACAGAATGTAAAAACAGTGTAAGCTTAGCAACAAATGTGTGTAGTATTGCATTACTGCAATGGAGCATACTGAATAAAAAGAGGGATATGATATGAAAAAAAAATAAAATAAAATAATAAATAATAATAATAAAATAATAAAAATAAAATAATAATAAATAAATAATAAAATAATAATAATAATAATAATAATAATAATAATAATAATAATAATAATAATAATAATAATAAAGAGTTATCTTTAAATCAGTAAGTATCTACATCAGATTACATTATGAAAACAAAATCACATATAATTTTATAGATCTTAGAGGAAAAAGAAAATAACGAAAGAAGACTCAGTTACTCACTGGTCCACTGCCTTCCTTCTCAGAGCCCCTATAAACAGCTGGAGAGCCAATAAGCTGCGATACTGCTGAGGAGTGGTCTTCCTGCATCATTGCTTCATTACTGAATGCACAATTTTCTAATGACTGGGAAAAAAAAATAAAGAACTTGTTACAAAGCATATTTTGATTTAAATTAGAAGACAAATAGCTCACAAACTGCCTTCTGAAGGATACACTGGAAGAAATAGCAAAGGGGAAAAAGTTAGGGCAGAAGAAGATATCAGATGACAGACAACATTGAGAGACATGGGGAGACTAAAGGTAGGCGTTCACTACATCGTATTGCACGCATTGGACGAATCGCACGGATCGGAAAAAGACTATCTTTGCTGTAATTGATATGTAACCGCGTTCACTACATCGTATTGGACGCATCGCCTCACGGCAAATCCATCCACCTTTTTAGGATGGGCAACTTTTCCGATGTGTGCGATCATGGCCTTGTTTAATAAATCAATTTTAATTGCTCAACTGTTACTATTATGTTGTGCCATGTTCAGTGTCGCGCCAAAATGGCAGATGGAAAACTTATTTCGCGTGTAGAAAATTGCGAAGAATTATATAATTTGAGGCGTTCCCATTACAGTAATCAAGTCGTTTCTTGCAAATATATTATGTAACCAATATTTCTTTCGTTTCTTCCTCTTCAATTAAAATGCATGAAGCAATTACAAATTCTTATTCGCTAACAGACGTAATTAATAGATCTAACCTCAATTCCTTTGCTTTCAGTAATGTCAATATCGTACGACGTCATGTTTTAAACGGCTGATAGGGAAATCCGATGAGGCGATGAGGTGAAGCAGTTACAGTGAACGCACTGCACTTAAAATATCCATTGCGTGCGATTCGTACGAGCAGTGCGATACGATGTAGTGAACGCTTACCTTAAGAGGAAGGCAGAAAATAGGAAAGATTGGAGAATGCTGGGTTTCAAGTGAAGGACTTTCCCTTGGGAATGAAACTATAAATAACCCTCTGTTTGTATCACAGGCGTGGAAAGCCAACAGTCTTAAGGCTCGCTCCCGCTTAGTGAAATCGAATGGAACAGAATTCCTCTTCACAATGTATTTAAATGGAAGATAGCAGAAAGCAGTGAATTGAATCGAACCAAACCAAATTGAATAGAATTGAATTCATGAGCTAGAAAATTTATTCCACTGCCAGAACAGAATTTCTTGTCTCAGATATGATCGGATGTTCTCGTGAAAAAACAAATGAGCCATATCCTTTTTCTGGTAGAGTATTTTGTTTATTGAAACGTATTGCTTAAATAGTACGTAGGCTATACAGAAAATTACAATTTAATAAGGGAAACTGATAAATTATCCACTACAAAATATACTACAGTAATAATTATTTCCGTGATAATGCTTGAAATGAAATAAGTAAATTAATGGAAAATGACAATGGAAGATACAGTATTTCAAATCAAAATCCAGACAGAAATATCACAATCAAAATTAGTAGGAAGAGGATTAAAACAAGGAGATGGGCTAGCGCTGCTGCTCTTTAACATGGCCCTGGAGTACGTGATAAGGAAATTGAATATGAATACCAACGGTACGCTAATATACAAATCAGTACAGCTTGCTGCTTACGCTGACGACATAAATATAATGGCTAGAACCCAACAAGACTTAATAAATACCTATCAAAACTTAAAACAATCTTCCAAAAAGGTGGGCCTGAGCATTGACTGTGACAAAACAAAGACTCTGACACAAACACACTCAACATGTCCAATTACCTCCAGCATTACCATAGATGATCACAAAATAGAAAGAGTGGACTATTTTAATTATCTGGGAACAATAATTAACAATAGAAACGATGACAATCAGGAAATACAAAACAGGATACTTAAAGCTAATCGTTCTTATTATAATCTTTTACCCATGTTCAAATCTAAACAAATTCACCCAAATACCAAAATGAGGCTTTACAAGACAATGATACGCCCGGTATTAATTTATGGATGCGAAACATGGGTTATGACCAAAAAAATAGAAAACATAATCAATAGTTTTGAAAGAAAAGTATTAAGAAGAATTCTCGGACCCGTTAGAGACAATGGGGTCTGGAGAATGAGATATAACAAAGAAATTTACAATAGATACAAAGATTTGGAGATTTCAGTAATAGTGAAACTAAAAAAATTAGAATGGGCTGGACATGTTCAGAGAATGGACAATTCAGGCATACTGAAGATGGCTATGCAGGACAGATATATGGCAAAAGACCTATTGGAAAACCTAGGAAAAGATGGAAGGACTCAATCAAGGAAGATTGCCAGCAGCTATTAAAGTGTAGGAATTGGGAAGTGAGAGCCCGGGATAGAGAAGATTGGAAGTAGAGAATCAAGAAGGCCAGGGCCCGTTTTGGTTGTAGCACCGATGATGATGATGATGATGATGATGATGATGATGATGATGATGATGATGATGATGATGATGATGAAATTAATGGAAACATCATGTAAAAAATAAAATCCAAAGAAGAGTTACAAAGCGAAATTTTGTTTCATCTATCAGAATTATAGTGAAACAAAGTAGAAAATTCTCCATGTATATCCCTAGTTAAAAATATCATGAGTCAAGTATTTCCTTTTCTTTTTTTTTTTGTTTAGATACGTATTTCTTCCTTTTCCATGTCATCACAGAACTGTACTAAGCTTTATGCGATCCATTTTACACTGCAACATGCTTCAGTTCGGTTCGATTCCACTAGTTCTTCAGTAATTTAACTAATAATGCATGTGTTATTAAATATCAACAGTAGATCTTTGTTTTCTTTCCTTATCCTGACTTCCTCCATATCACTCCTTTTCGGACAGCTGATATTTATCATTAATACTTCAAAAGCAAAAATAAGTCAACTACCTGCGAGAAGCTGAGCAGCAGGCCTTGTACAAGAGCACTCAGCTCCCTCTGTGCACTGCTGTTTTCAAGAATCTGCATCTCTCTCTGCTCTCCCAACAGAACGGATTCCTTCACCAGCTGCACCACCTCTTGCACCTTACTTTCAAACTGTGAAGGCTGAAAGAGAAACATATAACCTAATTATGCACAAATATGTGTGTTATAACTAGGGACCGGATTTTTAGGTTTTTAAAAATACCATTTTAGGTTTTTGGAATAGGTGAAATAGGTTTTTTTTAGGTTTTATGTGAAAGGGTTCACAAAATCTGCCCAATCATTAAAAATGTATCCTTACAGTTATTCTTAAAAAATAAATATATATTTATTAAGGCAACATGGACCACGAAACTGACATTTTCAAGAACCAAACTATTTATCAAAATTTGTAAGTGTGTGTAATCAATGTAACATGATTAAAGTATGTAGTGCTATTTGAAAAATTGATGACGTCACGTGTTTCTTGTACCATAATGTAGTTACATGCACCAAATCCCCATACTCATGTCAGCTCTTTGTTCTAACATAACGCTCAAAAACAAAAATTCCAATACCTATCCAAACAAAAAAGTTACAATAGTGCACAAGATAAATGGGACACTCTGTATATTATACATACAATATAATACCATAATAATAATTAGATAATCAACACTTACAAGAGCTGTAATGCCACCATGCTTGGTATCAAATTCTATTTTCCAAGTTTCTCGTTTATGCAAGGACTTTACATGTTCTGATGCCTGCTGGAATAAAGTGCTCATACAGTGCAACCTGAAACAGAATAATATAAACATATTGTTAATTATTAGTATTCATTTTAAAGATTTAAGCTTTTAAGTGTTTATCATTGTCAGTACTGGAGTACTCACTAAGTGACAGGCAAAATATGACATTTCATATATCGTCGGTTTCTTCCAAGCATAGTGGAAATTTAAGACATAATTTTATATTAAAAACTATAGCATATTTACCTTCAAAATAACTAATTACTAAAATCTAAAGAAGTACAGTTATCTCTGGATGGATCATTACACCTTTAAATGCCTTTTTCCAAAAAATTTTGCATTTTGAACTTGGTCACTTTTATCAAGAAACTGACGATACGTAGAATGCAATTAACGCCAAAAAAATTCAAATTTCATAAAATCTTCATATTTTGCACGATTTTTTCCCCTCTCTGTTAATATTTCTGTAACTAGCACTGAATCAGGCTTTTCAGATATTATAAGGAGACAACAGAGATGTTATTCAGAAAACACTTGAAAACCCCAAGTCAGCCATTCCACCAAAATTCTGGAATTTCCTAGGGCAAGGGATCTCTCCAAATACCCCTTGAAGCTGATGGATATTCAGGATAATAAAAATTCTTAGCAGGGCTTTCTTCAGAAGTGAAGTAAATCCTGTTGCGGAATGAGAGACTCCAATTTACTGGTCATTTCTCGTAAACGTCAAAATGTACTCTACTATAATACACCATTCACTCCTACCACACTTTCTTATGGGCATTTTCATATCAAAAAGAAATTCAATTCTGTCAAAATAACACACACAATTTTGTATTTTTGGAAACAACCTTATTTCCCATTAATAATAATACTAATAATACTAATAATAATAATAATAATAATAATAATAATAATAATAATAATAATAATAATAATAATGATTTATTTAACCTGGCAGAGTTAAGGCCATACGGCCTTCTCTAACACTCAACCAGGAGTAAAACTGCGTTACAAAAGACACTACAAATTTACAAAGTACACTACAATTTTACACACAAAACTGAATAAGATAATAATAATAAAATGTAAACAACAAGTAAGTAGAAATCAGACATAATATATATCACACAGAAAGAAAGGAAAAAGCATAATAAAATGTGAACAGCAGGTCAAAATAAATGAGACATACAAAGTATAAAAAAATAAGACAATTAATAATAATAATAATAATAATAATAATAATAATAATAATAAATAAGAATAGTAATAATAATAATAGATAATAGTAATAATAATAATGATGATGATGATAATAATAATAATAATAATAATAATAATAATAATAATAATAATAATAATAATAATACTAATAGTAGTAATAAAATAGTGCAGTACAAAGCATACAATGAATACAATATTTTTAAGTACACACAGTAAGGAAAATTATGATTATTATATAGCTCAATTTATCACATTATAGATATACCATTATCAGAAAATATGAAAACAAAAATATAAAATAAGTTAAATATCAATTAGAACATAAAAAAAAATGTGAATACGTGGAAACATGCAATACAACACTTGTCAAAATAGTAAGTTAGTTTGGCAACTCGTCATAAGATAATTTTCTAACTTGGATTTGAAAGATTTCAATGTTCGGCAGCCCTTGACTTCAGACGGCAGAGAGTTCCAGTGACGAGAGGTAGCAACAGTGAAAGATGAGGAATACAGAGATGATGTGTCAAGTGGAATTTCTAGCGTGTTATCGCGTTGTGATCGAGTATTAATATTATGATAGTGAGAGAGAGTATGAAAACAAGCAAATAAATAATAGGGGGATGAAGTGTGCATAATTCGATATAACAGAGAAAGTGAGTGCAGATTTCTCCTCTCATGTAACCTAAGCCATGATAACTTCTCGAAAGAAGGTGAGATATGATCATAGTATCTAAAATTACAAATGAAGCGGACACACGTGTTATGAACACGCTGTAGTTTCTGAGCGGAATCAATCCTGAGATCACTGGACAAAACGTTGCAATAATCCAAGTGAGGTAGAATTAGTGTCTGTACCAGCGTCTGTTTTAATTTAGATGGATAATGATAAAATCTTTTTAGTGAATGGAGAATAGAGAATGCCTTCTTACATGTATATTTAATATGCTTATCCCAATTGAGATTAGATTTGAAATGCACTCCGAGATTTTTTACGGTAGAGCTAAACGGGATGATTGTTTTATTCAGTTTCACAGGTGGAATATTCAGGTCGTTGACATCAGGAATTAATGTACGGTTCGCGAACAGAATAGCCTGTTAAGCCCAAATTGTTGAGACCAGGAAGAGATGGAATCAAGATCTTCATTAAGACTATTAATGCTATCATTTAGTGCATCAGGACAGGCTGAAATATACAATTGAACGTCGTCCGCATATATTTGATATCTGCAGTGCTTAAATGATTTAGAAATTCCATTTATATAAATAGAGAAGAGCAAGGGGCCTAATTCTGATCCCTGAGGAACTCCTGTACATCATCTGACGTTCTCTGTTCACTAATATTTGCTCTGTCGGCCACAACTAAACCTTTCGGCCACTTTGGGCTTCTATTGAGAAATTGCCCTGCTCTGGGCAAAAAATCCCTTGTATCTTTCCTGACGACCACATGCATTTCAACACACAAGATGTACCCATTGGAAGATTGAATCTCACTATTTAGTATTACGTACCGTAAATCGAATATGAGACTGGATACAATATCCAAAGCTTCCCCAGGGAGGTCGAGTCTTATGAGTGAACTGTATGTAGAACGAATGTAACGAAGGCAATGGGGCAACCAAGGACCAACTCCTTCCATTCCCTGGCTAGGCCACGTTCCGTATGTTTGTCGTTGTATAGACATTCGATCCAAAGTGTGGGGCAAGATGGCAGCTCGCAGCAATCCAGAGAACAATTCTATTGCTGCCATTACCATTCTCTAAAAATTAAAAATGTAAGATTATCCCAACAAATAATTCTACCATAGACTGTAAATATAATACAGAAATTTAAAACATTACAGTACTCAATTTTACAAAATCTTCAAATATAGTTTATCTCTGTAGATATTTTTAAAACAGTGAAAAATAATAAATGAACTTACAGTAAAACCTCGATAAGACGCGCCCACTTATTACGCTATCCCGGTCCCTGCACATTTCATATATAATGCCTTTATAAAATAACTCGTTTGTTGCGTTCAAGTCCCGCATAATATGCTGTTTTTGTGGAATATTTTTTATCTAAATTTCAGTAATGTACTATAACAGCAATGAAACATTTTGGCCATTGAACTTACTGGTGTCATTAACCTGAAAAGTATTGGTATTCGACCCTTTACCTGCGCATTTAAACCTTCATACTATACCATACATGGGCACAATTTTCGGTTAAGTGAGGCACTCGATTTGAAATAGTTTGTGTACTAGGAGAGGAGACTGCAGAGTAGGATGGGAAATATAAACTGCTGTGACCTGCGTCACCTTATCGTAATCGCTAAGGTGGTCAGTGGCGAATTATTAGGAAAGCGCTTCGTTTACGTGAGAGACTCGAAAACTTTTATTCAATTTGGCAAATTAATTCGGCAGCTTTAATAATAAACCTCTTTACTATTTCTCCATCATTGAGTTGATTTAAATCACAGGCGAGAAATTGCGTAACTAGCCAATAATATTCCATCACGTTTTCTACGTTTATTTTCTTCAATATTCTGGCATTTCTCAAGATTACTTAATAGATTTGCATGTTATCGACCTAAAATAATTTCAGAAAATCATATTCCGTTTTCTACGCACATTTGATATATATTTTTTTTTATAAATTTCTTTTGGAAATAATACGTACAAACAACATTTAATTCCTCGTACCTTTCAATGCAGCGTGTTTAAGGTATAATGTCGTATTTAGTATACTATGCAAATGTTAAGATCATAAATTTTCTTCGGAATAGTACGAAAAAATAACATTTAATTTGTCTTACCTTCTAATTCAGCATGTTCTTTATGACATAAGGAGTAATGTCGTATATTAAATTTATTAATGCCTAATAGGATTTTCGAGCATAACATACATCGTATGTTCTCCTCTTCTAAACAGCAAAAAAACTCTTCCTCCCATTTCTCATAAAATAATCGTTTTCTAACACGCACACACTGCTTTGATAATGCCATTATGCCACCACTGATAATGCTTATGAAACTGATACAGAACCTGCCCACGCCTAGGAACTACGTGAGGGAGGAAAGGGGTCTGTGAAGATGATGTCACTCAGAGCGATAAGCTCTGTGAAGGTCAGTGAGGCACAAATTCTCAATTGTGGCACGATGCCCAAGTATGTACTATACAATACCCCACCCTCTTGTTACGCTCTCTTATTCGACCCTTCACTTGCGCACTTAAAGCCTACATACAGTTACAATAACCCCACTCTTGCTAACCCTCTCTCAAGCAACATTCCTCACTCGACTGTAATAAAATTCTGGATATTTTTGCTGGTCAGTTTGTTGTCCTTTATACATTGAAGTGTCTGTGAGTGTTATTACAATGAGTGTTAAACGAAAAGCACATTCTGTGTCGGAAAAATTGGAAATCTTACGAAAGTACGATGAAAACAGTACTCTTAATCAGAAACAATTCTCTGATTTATTACGAATCCCACCATCGACATTAAGGACGATAATTAAAAATTGCGACTCAATCACTGCAGCTGCGACGTCGGGAGGGTGTAAGCGCAAGAGAGTGAAGTGTGGCAAACATGAGGACTTGGAGAACACGCACAACAAAACAACAATAAATGACTCTTTTAGAAACAATTAAGTACAGTACATACATACAGTATCGTAAATGTCTTTAACGTACAGTACAGCAATTGCATAATGGATTTTAATTTAGTAGTCTGACCCAATATTTTGGGTTTGCCCTGCGACACAGAATAGCCCACAATAAAATTTAAAATGAAAAATTATATAAACAGGTTTCAGACAAAAGTGATTAAGACATAAGAAAAAAAAATAGAACCAAGAGTAATTTAAATTGAATGTACACCATAAAGATGCTGACGAAATATCGCTACAGAAAATTTTATAATGGTGGTGACGATGGCATCTTGAAGATCTCTCGTCAGCTTGTATTTTTCCCTCCACTTTACAAAGGCTTTCGGAATGGTGCCTCTCGCTCCGAAGAAGAGACCGTAACTGTAATTTTTTCTATGTTGTATTTCGCTGATAAGTACTGAATCGTGGGCTCGTAGATTTTCTTTTTCTCTTCGTTCACTTCAGATGGTTGAGTGGCTGAGATTTCAAATCTGATGGTAGGATCAATTATTTCGGCTGTCTGTTTATTCCTATTTATAGGTATGATATCGATCTTACTTTTCATGAATCATGTATTTCAATAAGGAAAAATGCTAATAGATACTGTTTATAAGTCAAAATTAGTATACCTGCCTAATACGCGGTCCCTTGAACAGCATCTTATTGGGGTTTTACTCAGTTCAATATCAATATAGTAACAGCTGATAAACAATATGTTTAAAAAATGGTATTGTATCTATACAATCAAATTTGTCTTCCAATTCAATACTTTACAAGTATACTTGTCAAAGATTGATCAATACTGAAAAATGATATGTCAAAGACTGTTTCATATTGCTAAAGATTAACAAGATTTTAAAAAATATGCTTCAAAACCCCAAATCTCTGTGCAGTGCATATGAAGAGAAGGCATACGTCACTGCCATAGTAGCGACGCTGTTATTCCCGGCGTGACTCCTCCTCTTTGCTTACGTCTTAGGAAGTGAAGGCTCTATAAAGTCTAGGTAGGTAATATCGTTCGCCATTTTTGTTCTTTCGTTGCCGAGCTACCATACGAGGAATCTAATTGTCACACCGTTAAACATTATCATGTCGTAGCTCCTATGATAATAAATCAAACGCACTGTAATTGAGCAAATAATTGAGTGGCAAATAACGTCTTCGTGTGCTTTCTGCGAACGCCAATGAAAGAGCCAAAATGGCGGGCGATTATATTAAGTATTTATCGAGCCTTAAGAAATGAATAACGTCATCCTCAGCAAATCACAAGACACACACATTTAGATGTAGCCGACCTGCAACGCGATTGGCTGCCGGAAATTAGAGCAACAGGACTATAATAGCGATTTGATCTTCAGATGGGGATGTTAAGCCTGGCAGCTCCCTTGGCGCTATTCGACAGGAGTAGGCTATGTGCTGGCACCGGGTTTCCCCTTCTCCTTCTCCCTTCCTCAGCTTCATCATCATAATCATTCATTCCATACACATACACTCACCCTAGTACACGACATAACTCTCCACAGATACACATCATGTACAGCATGGCTGCCAAAGTGGTATGTTTTGTCACTGTCAGTAATTAACGTATTCAATAAGATTATACACAAATATATTACCTTAAACTGAGCTTGTCGACCTGCCTCCACCTTGACATGTAAATCGCCACTGAAATAGGCCTGTCCGAGCTTCCAGAGGTCGGGAAATCTCTCAGACACTAACTCGGTGAGCTCTTCAACAAAGAGCACTCTCTGGGGGACTGAACTCAGCCAGTCCTGTGACTGAGAATTGTTGTTATTGTTGTTGTTGTTAGCGTTGTTACCTGATTTGGCAAACTTGTTTGTAACTGGTGTTGACTGATGACCTGCCTTCGGAGTTTTACCTAAAATTAATCAGAATGAAGGAAAAAACTTAGCTTCAGATTTATACATCTATTTAATATCTTTACTGGTATTAAAAGGCATCCTAAAATATCAAGCAATGACACATGTAATACTGAGTTGGTCATACCTTTGTTTAGAGGTACAATGTAAAAGCAAGCCCATGCAAACACACTTGGCTGTTATAACTTCATTTTTTATTGTACCTATTTTAGTTTATTATCATTATATTTTATATTGTTTGTGGCAGTTAGTGCTGGTTATGTGGAAAAGAAAGCATGAAGGCTTTAACTCTACCAGACGATTAAATAAATAAATAAAATAAATAAAGGGGTGATAATGATATAGTCCTAAGCTACACAGACAAAATTTTACAGGAGAGCGTGTTAAAGATTTAGAGTCCAATGCTATTAGATGTGGTATCATAATTTCTTCAGTACATACTTAAATCATTTGCTGAATAATTTTTATAATATTTTACTAGTAGCTTCCCCACATACGTAAGAAATTAACTCGCACAAAAAAAAAAAAAAAAAAAAACATTTTTGTTAAAAGTGTGGCTTTGGGCTATCTGATTTTCACATGAATAAATGAATAAATAAATAAGTAAATAAGTAAGTAAGTAAATAAGTAAGTAAGTAACTAAGTAAGTAAGTAACTAAGTAAGTAAGTAAATAAATAAATAAAATTAATAAATTAAATAAATAAATAAATAAATGAATAAAAAATAAATAAAAAATAAAAAAAATAAAAATAAAAAAATAAATAAATGAATGAATAAATAAATAAATGAAATATAAATAAATAAAATAATAAAATAAAATAAATAAATAAATCATTAAATAAATTAAATAAATTTAAATAAATAAATAAAATAAAATTAAATAAATTAATTTAAATTAATAAATAAATAAAATTAATTTAAATAAATAAATAATTAAATAAATTAAATAAATAAATACATAAATAAATAATTAAATAAATTAAATAAATAAATACATAAATAAATAATGAAATAAATAAATAAAATTAATTTAAATTAAAATTAAATAAAATTAAATAAATAAATAATTAAATAAATAAAATTCAATGAATAAATTTAAATAAATTAATAAATAAAATAAAATTAAATAAATGAATAAATAAATAAATACATTTTTATTATTCATTTCTACATGTATTCCACATCAATAATTTATTTGTGTGTCCACCATTTGTCTTCCAAAAAGCATACAATGTCATGTGGATTATCAAAGAAGAAGGTACATCATGGAATGGCGACTATTTCAGGAATACAGTTTTAGAAAACAAAATATTTCCATTTTTGAAAGATCCTGGAGGTTTGTTTCCTGTACGATAAAGCATCATGCTTCAAGTCAAATGCAACACAACAGTGACATTAACTTCTATGGGAATTCAGAATGGCCTGGTGCATCTCCAAATCTTAATGTGGCCGAGCATTTGAGTCCAGAACACTACAAGAAAGTAATGTTCTCGCTCTAGCGATAAATAACAATACTATTACATTATCAATTCGGAAATGCAGACAAGTGAAGGGTATTATAATAAGAATCTGATTGCTGAGAATGAAACTGTGAGTGAGTTTGTACCTTAATTCAACTGTTTCTAAACAAACTTGTTACTACGACAACTAAATGATTACATAAGCAGTTTACATCACATATAATTTTTTACAAATCTTAAACACAATCGAAACTAATTTTTACATCCCCATAATTTACGTTTACATCGTACTGAATATTTACAATAGCCAAAATGCAAATTTCATGGGATTTATACTAATTCTGAGCTTCATTAAAGAAACTGCTTCCATATAAGATTGCTTATGAATACCTGCATCTTCCCCTGCGGCAATTTCTGCTGCAATATGCTCATCTCTGCAAGAATTCAGTCGCTGAGATATGTATGTGGAATGACAGGATATTCCATCCCAAGCTGGATCTCCAGTTGCTTCCAGATTCACCAGATTTCTAGGGAAAAAAAAAAAAAATTAAATAAAAATAATAATACTCCACTCAGCATTAAGGATTGTTCAAACACTTATTCCATAGTAATAGTGTGGGTGAAACCTAACCATTTTCCCGCTATTACTACATATGCTAGTGGACTATAGTGACTTTCTAGTTATCAGGTTGAATTTCCTTCTGCCAATTTAAGAATTACGAATGTTACTTCCAAACATAAGGAAATCTACAGACAGATTCAAACTCGTTTGTTATAAAATGTCTTATGGCTCTAAATCAATCCACCACTGGTGAAGGGAACCTGTCTGTTTATGCATGTAGTACAAGAGTTGTTCATCATATTGGAGTCTGAATATATCTATAGTAAGTTCAGTACTAAAGTACATACTGGTATGTTCAGTGATTCTGTTATCTTCAGCAATAATTAACATGAACTTGCTGTATGTTTATACAGTAGCGTGCAAATTAATCCGAACAACGTAATTACTTATGCAAAAACACTCAAACGGGATAAAAAAAGGATCTAAGACATACCTCAGAAATCTATGTGGCCTCCCTTGTTCCTAATAACAGCTCTGAGACGATTTGGCATGGATTCCACTAATTTCCCACAAATATTCTTCATTTATTCATCGCGAAACTATACACCAATGAGGGCAGAAATCATCTTCTCCTTTGTAGAACAATCCATTTTTTTGCATTCTTCTTTTGGAAATTGGCCACAAGTTCTCAATGGGGTTGATGTCGGGTGAGTTGCCTGGCCAAGGGAATACCTGAATATTCTTCCTGTTGAAGAATTCTGTAGTTTTTCGAGACGTATGGCATGGTGCCAGGTCTTGTTGGAATACACCTCTGTCATCCGGAAATGATTTTTGCAGCTGGGGTACGATTCTGGTTTCCAATAAGTGAATATATTTGTCAGAATTCATCATTCCCTTGATAGATATTAATGCTCCAGGCCATTCATGTGTAAAACAACCCCAAAACATTACTTTAGGGGGGTATTTGGGTGCTTGTTGGAGATGAGCTGCTGTTGCTTTTTCGGATCCTTTCCGTACGTAAGAAACACAGTGGCCATGGACCTCGAAATGAGACTCATCGGAAAAAAGTACGTTTTTCCAGTCATTCACTGTCCAGTGTTGATGTAATTTTGCCCACATTAAGCGTTTTTTGCACATAACAGGGGTTAGCAGTTGCTTCTTAATAGGCTTACGATCCCTTCGCCCTACTTCCAAAAGCCTACACCGCACTGTTGTGACGTGAAAATTCGCCCCAGTGGTAGCCATTAACTTGCGGGTTAAGTCGACAGCAGTTAGTCTAGGATTTAATTTACTTTTCCTGACAATTAAACGATCATCTGCAGGTGAAGTCTTCCTTTTCCGGCCACAGTTTCTTCTTTTCTGGGGTGTGATGGATCCAGTCTCCCTGTATTGTTTTATGATCGAATAAACAGTAGCCAAACCAATGTGACATTCTGCAGCAATTTGCCTCTGTGTCTGCTAATGTTATAATTTTAGACCGTTTTCGTGGAGTTTTATCCATTTGTGAAGACGACAGAATGTACACAGGATTGCAGTATTAAGTCTTCAACACAACTGAAATGCTTATAAGTACAAAACGACAGGCAAAATGTCACATATTATAAAAAAAATAATAACGACAGACCTTCAACAATGGAATTACATGTTCTACAGATGTCAATTAAAGCGGTATGAGCAGCTGTGAGGCCAACAATGACAGAAAATGTAAAAATATGTCGTGTTCGGATTAATTTGCACGCTACTATAAATACCAAATCATTATGGCAGTACCAGTACCTTATAATCTTCTTCTGCTCTTCAAGTGTGGAAGGCATGTCTTGCAGCTTATTGTGTAAAATATCTCTAAGCCTATTGATTCGTTGTTCCACTTCAACCAGAACTTTCTTAAATACCTGCGGAAAACATTAAAATAATCAATAAACAGAACTCTATATACAATTCTAGCTTGTGTCTATAACAGATTTGTTTAATCCCTCTATCACTTCTGTGTTGACGTCTTTAATTAATGTTTTGTTTTATTTATGTCATTAACTTTTTTTTTGTTAGAAGATTCAAAGTCCATGTATTGTGGGACCCTATCACCACGGCATGGCGCGTCCTGAGGTTGCAGATAGAGGAGACGGCCTCCAGATATGGAGGGTAGCTGCGAATATATTGAATAAGCAGTCGTGGACAGCCGATAAGGGGTGGTCCTCCAGCTTGGGGGTTGAGCAAAGGACTAACAACCCATCATCGTAAAAAAACAGCTTGTTACAAAACCTAACAGTAAGCCTCGGAATGGGACTGATTCTCCGGCACGACCACAGCAAAGGAAAAAGTTTATAAGATTTGGTATATGGAACGTAACTAGTCTTTATAGAACAGGAGGGGTAACATTAGTAGCAAAAGAATTAGCTAGATATAGAATAGACTTTGTGGGAGTACAAGAGGTTAGGTTAGAGGGGAATGGCATTTCACAAATAGGCGATTACTTATTGTATTATGGGGAAGGAAATGATAATCACCAATTAGGAACAGGATTCTTTGTACATAAAAGAATAAAATCAGCAGTAAAAAAGGTCGAATTTATCAGTGACAGGTTATCGTATTTAGTACTTAAGGGTAGATGGTGCGATATCGTAGTTATAAATGCTCACGCCCCTACAGAAAAAAAAACACATATGGGCGATTTCAGAAATGCATACAGAGTGTTAGTTGGGAGGCCGGATGGAAAAAGACCTTTGGGGAGGCCGAGACGTAGGTGGGAAGATAATATTAAAATGGATTTGAGGGAGGTGGGATATGATGGTAGAGACTGGATTAATCTTGCTCAGGATAGGGACCAACGGCAGGCTTATGTGAGGGCAGCAATGAACCTCCGGGTTCCTTAAAAGCCAGTAAGTAAGGAGATTCAAAGTAAAAGTATTTTCTTTTTCTTGTTTTAGTCATAAATATTTCAGATTAGATATCTGGTTGCCCATACTGGAGACTCTTTAAAAAAAAAAAAAACATTTTTTGTAAAAAGCAGAAATGCTATGTGAAAATCGCAAATGTTCACACTGCAATAACTCGTAAATATAACTTGTAGCAAAAATCATAACTCTTAATAATTCCACAGTTCAAAACTAGAAAAGCAGCAAGTTAAGTAAACAGTGAATGTAATAAATTAACACAATAATATAGAATCAAAGTACTTACAGGGACATCTGTCTTGCTGAACAGATTTTTGGCACGTGCATAATCATTGATTACGACATCATAATCTCCTTTGCGAATGTTACGTTCAATACTAACTGGTAAACTAAAGAGAAATTTAAACCTCTGCAGCACTCCAAGAGCATTTCTTGTAGCATCAGCTCGATCTCGTCTTGCGAGAACCTCTTCAAACAGCTTGTTTGCTTCCAACATTGACTCTGAAACGAAACAGTAACTCTTTGTAATATACATAGTACCTAGAAAAGAAACTTAGCCCAATTTTAATATAAGAAGCAGTTAATAAAATGTATAATAACTTTGAAGGAAAGAGACGAAATTACGTGATTTTCTAGAGAACTTTACTTGCTACAGAAAAGGGACAGTATTTTTGTCACACGCAGTATGTTTCAGCTAGAATGCCATGATGAACTAATCTCTCTGACGGTGCACCCAAAGCAATAGTTAAAGGTAACGAATTTCAAAACAGGCATAATCTGTACTAATAATTAATTCTGTAGCCGAAATTTTTCTGGTAATTTTCGATTTTCCAAAAATAATTGGTCCTAACATATATAATTAACCACCCTGAAACCGAAAATCGCTGTTTTGAAATTTTTGTTTGTATGTCTGTCTGTATGTTTCTTACCTTTTCACGCAATAATGGCTGAACCGATTTCGATGAAAATTGGAATATAAATTAAGTTCCTTGTAACTTAGATTTTAGGCTATATGGCATTCAAAATACATTATTTAAAAGGGGGTTATAAGGGGGCCTGAATTAAATAAATCGAAATATCTCGCTTATTATTGATTTTTTGTGAAAAATGTTACATAACAAAAGTTCCTTTAAAAATCATTTGCGAAAAGTTTTATTCCTTGAAAAATTTTGATAGGACTGATATTTAATGAGATAAATGAGTTTTAAAATTAAAATAACTGCCATCTAATGCGGTGTATTGAAATAAAAAACAAATGACTTCGTCTATAAGGGGCCTTGGACACAACAATCGAAAGCTATGAAACATAGCCTACAGACAATGTTTCTGTGTTTGTATGAAGTAATATCGGAAGCTGAATTAACCGATTTGTATAATTAATTATTATTTTATCATTGGAAAGTGTAGTTTCTCTGGATGGACATAATGCTATAATGTTATTACAGTAACTTGTGAGTGAATTGAGGACGGGTAAGATTAAAATAGCTTCTTATGCACAGAAAACTTGATAGGCTATTCTGTGTATTCATTTCCTGTATTTCTTAAAATAATGTTTATGAACATATTCATTTTTATCTCAGAGAATTAACAAACGAGAGTGTATTGATTTAGTATGCAGTAATAGTACGTTAGCTTAGCAATCCATTATTTTATAGTTCAAATTTTAACTATGCACAATTGAATCCTGTTAAAATACATAAAATATATATGCAATAAATGCAATGCAAAAAAATTGGGTAATGAGCCAAGCAGATTATGTTGCGCTGTTGTAAAAGTTGTTCCTCCTGAGATTCAAGAGCTCCCACAACAAATTAAAAACTTTCTAATTCGAGTACATCCGTTATCAACACACTTTTTACATAATATAATATAATATAATATAATATAATATAATATAATATAATGTAATGTAATGTAATGTAATGTAATGTAATGTAATGTAATGTAATATAATATAATATAATATAATATAATATAATATAATATAATATAATATAATATAATATGTTGTTGTTTTCTAATGCCAGGCATTTGACAATAAAGTCATTTGACCTCTTGCATTCCAATATTTTTCAAAGATATTATCATGACTAGCCACTGAAGCACAGATTTTCAGGTGTTCCGAATCCATTTCTTGGTTTGAGTTGCACAATGAGCAGTTAGGGGACTGATATATTCCAATTCTATGCAGGTGTTTGGCCAAACAATCATGGCCTGTTGCCAATCTAAATGCAGCTACAGACGATTTTCGTGGTAAATCGGGAATTAACTGTGGATTTTGATGCAGGGAGTTCCATTTTTTCCCTTGGGATTGAGTTATCAAATTTTATTTGTTGAAGTCTAAGTATGCAGATTTAATAAATTTAATATAATATAATATAAACATAATAACAAATCTGTAGCCAAAATTTTGCTGTTAATTTTCGCTTTTCCAAAAATAATTGGTAATAACAATTAAGAAACATGTTAAAGGAATTGTCATTGCAGCAAATGAGTGGTCTCTGGATCAAAATGATCGCATTTTAATATTTTAAATACAATTTAAATGAAGTAACATATTAAACGATTTATCCTTCTATCAAACACGAATGTTCCCTGGATCAAATGTCCTATTTTAATTATGTAATTATTTTATATTTATTTCTAACGGGTGCAGCGGAGCACACGGGTATGGCTAGTATCACAATAAATTTCATCCAACATGATTTCTTCTGTTTGTATCTGAACAATAATATTAATGCCAAGTTTTTGCTTTACAAATAAAAAAGATTATTCTAACTATATATAATCATAAAGGTACACATAATGAAGACACATGAGTTGCACAGAGGTATAACTTCAAGCTTTCATGACCTGGGTACTAAGATGAGGTGTGTAAAAATTAAGTCAGCACTCGTATCTAGTTTAGAACAAGTTTAGAAGAAAGATATACCTGTTGCATTAATTCCTGTTGTACTTAAATAACTGTTATTTGAAAGTGTGTGTGTGTGTGTGTGTCTATAAATATATATATATATATATATATATATATATATATATATATAAAGGGTGCGTCAGAAAGAACGGATGGATTTCAAACTATCGATACGCAACGAGGAGACAGATATAGTGAGGGGGACCACGACTGTTGGGTCAGCCATAGAATGCAGTTTCAGTTGAGAACATGGTGTTGGTCTGGTGTACAACGTGCTTTCATCGTAGAGACATTTTTGAAAAATGAAGAGTCTGTGATCGCCACTCAGGACTCATTTCGACATCGGACGTCACGCTAGGATTCCAACTCGGAATACAATTTTGCGGTGGGTGGCTTCATTTCGTATCTCAGGTTCAACATTAAAGAAGAAATCACCTGGACGAAATTCTATTGCACTGAGATTGTCCGAGGCTACGGTAAGATCTCGCGCCTTGCGACTTCTTTCTTTGGGACCATTTGAAGGCGTAAGTTTGTAAACATCGATCACATACACTGGACGAACTGAAGACAGCGATTCGTGAAGAAATCGTGGCAATTGCACCAGCTATGACTGTGAAAGTGATGGCGAATATCAGAAAACGCCTCGATGCCTGTATTGAAAGCCAAGGACATCATAGGGATAATGTTGTTTTCCATAAATAAACTGTATGTATTGGTGAATATGTTGATAACAATAAATTTTTTGATTTGATGAATCTTTACAATTTTCTTGCCATGTGAAATCCGTCCGTTCTTTCTGACGCACCCTGTATATATATATATATATATATATATATACACACACACACACACACACACACACACACAGTCAACTCCGGATATATAGTGAATCTCTGCAAACTTGCATATGTCGTTCACTATATCCCAAGTGTCTCTCCCCTAACCTTAAATGACAGAAATTAATGAAATTGTGAACAAGAAAATAAAACATTTCATTTTTGTGGAATGGATTACACTGTATACTGTTACTCACACTTGATTTACTTAAACTTTGCTGTCGATCTATGTCTACGAAAGACCACGTTCAATGTCACTTATAATATTCTACTTATCTTCCAAAGAAAACACTTTACGCTTCGACATTTTTATACAGTACATTCACTGTTGGAACACTAGAAACAGAAATGACAAACGCTGTTATGGTGTGACTCCGTACTCAGCCTTGGAATTTTCCAGGTCACTTAATGGAAACTGGGAGAGGATTGATGGAGTTTGAAAGCCATCGAAATCTTGCCTTTATTTATGCTCTGGACATAATGTCCATCCCCTAGTAATAAAAGAAGGCAATTTCATTTTCTGTTGTTTTGATGCTGTCATAATAGAAATGTTTCTGAAAATAAAAGGCAACCCTTTGATGGTGGAGGGTTAGAAATAACAGTAGAGTAGAGTGCCTGAGAACAGAATGGCAACCCTTCAATGGTGGAATGAGGCAAGGTTGTCGTCACGCATTGTCTGGATTCACAGTACAGCTCATTGTCTAGGAATCACTAATCCTACCTTTGTCCTTTGACTAAAGGAGTAAGAAACTTAGAATGTTCTTCTCGACACATTCTTTCAATTTTATACAAGAAGGTCTGACTTCAAATAAGAATTTGTCAGGATACAAGGTTCACTATAACCGAAGTGAGGGTTCACTACAAACGGAAATATTAATGTACTTTTTAATGTATGCGGGTGGGACCAACGATTTAGGATGCACGCACGCACACACACATGCACACAGATATATATATATATATATATATATTTTTTTTTTTGGGTCAGTAAGGTAAATGAGACATTCTGTGTATTTTATGTTCCGAACAACTTTAAACATACTACTGGAGATGAAAAAAAAAACATCAATAACTAGATTGTCAAAATTTGCCAATACTAGATGTCCAGATGAAAAGTATCTAAAATAAAAATTAATATATCTAAGTAAGTATAGCCTGCAGAGTGGAAGGTGTTCAATGCAGTAATTAAATTGATTTTAAAGGAGGCAACGGTACACAACTAATATGAGTGAATAAAGATAGGGTTGTGGTGAAAATTTCAAGAGAATCAATAATTAAATACAATAAATAATGTTAATTGTTCAATCTTATGACTTATCAATTTAATAATATTTGTTAAAATATGTTATAAATAATGTATAAACATTTTCGCCTTTTACGACATCATCAGATACAATTTGCTTCTACGATATCTAAATTACATAGAGGAATTTTTGTTTTCTCTTATAGTAAAATATCAAATTGGTGTTATAATAATAAGTAATAATATGTAATAATGACTCAAGAGTTTTATGTATTTTACTTGGAAAAATATTTTACGTTACAAATAAGTCTACATTGTATAACTAATTACATTCTATTTAGTATTGAAATACATAAAACTCATGTTACAATGGTTTCAGTTACATGTGCATTTTAAATTGTCACAATTTTTAAATTAAAATAACTTACGTTTTCAAACTTTGTGTTTAAATATATGATATTGTGTTTGTAATGTATAGCTCAATTTATGTAATGCTTTGTTGATGTACGGTAATTTATATTGTGAAAGCCGGGAAACGATCTCATGACCGGCAGAAGGAGGGCAAAGTCGGCCGTGGCTAGGCACGACAAAAAATGAAGTTGTGCGTGCATCTGCTTCCTGGGGCATGTGCTGTGGCATAGAGAGGAGAGGAGAGACAGAAACTGCGGCAGAAAGGGAAGAAATCCAGAGAATTCGAGAGGTGCCATCTTCTGGACATCCGTCAGAATTTCCAGTATCGTACTCTCTGGAAACTATGGTTTTGTTATAAAAGAAGAGAGGCAAGTGAGCTGCAGCAGTTGTTGTAGTCGCTGGACATCAAGCCAGCCAGTCTTGTGTAGCAGTGAAGCCAGCTTCGAAACCGGAGTTCGACTTGAGTGTGTCCGCAGCTGTGTGAGCGTCCGAAGTCCTGAGTTTGAGTGCAGTGGACTGCAGTTGGGGGACCTGAGTTCGAAGTTCAGTGGACTGTCTCTGAAGGTCTGGGGTTCGAGATACTGTGAACTCGAGTGACTGAGCTAGAAGAATTAGCCAAGGCAAACGAACTGTGAACTGACAGTTCTGATTTGTAAAATAGTGCTCTGTGAACATTAGTTAAGATTAACAGTTCATTGTTGTTCTCAATAATCCAAGTAAATTGTCATTGTCGTCTGTGAAGTGCGATAACGAATACTGTGTTACTGTGTGGAGTGGAAATCCCATTGTTGATGGAAGTGTTTACATTCAATTATAGAAAGTAATTATTGTATTTGTAAGAATAAAAGTTACAATATCTTCATTTTATATTTGTCATAATTCACAAAATAATTCGTAATATTACGTTGATGTCGTGACATCTGAAAATCAAAATATGAAATGTAGACTTATTTATAACCTAAAAATTTTTCCAACAAGCAAAATACATAAAACTCGTGAGTCATTATTACAAATTATTACTCATTATTATAACACCAATTTGATGGTTTACTATAAGAGAAAACAAAAATTCCTCTATGTAATTTAGATATCGTAGAAGCAAATTGTATCTGATGATGCCGTAAAAGGCAAAAATGTTTATACATGATTTATATTTAACATGTATTAACAAATGTTAAGATTAAATTGGTAAGTCATAAGACTGAACATTTAGATTATTTATTGTATTTAATAACTGACTTATCTGAAAATAAAAACATGAATTAATTGCAATTTATTTTTTTAATAACACTTATGCCACATTTACAATCTGTCTACAATAGACAATAAGTAAATATTATAAAGGAATATGACATGAGTGGAGATGTTATCCCATGACAACACTCCAAAAGAAAAATAACAATTTTTTAAATAGTTGTAGTAAAAATGAATGGAAGGTCAAGAGCATTGGTCCTTTTAAGTCTTCTTATTGTTTGATTATTATCCAGCAAATTTAATGCATGATGATTGGGATGTTGATTTAATTGGTGCAGGTATTATTTACTGAACTTAGAGATTTCTTCTTTTACAATTGAAATGTTTAGATCATGATGGATGACATCATTACGTACATACCATGGTGCAGTGACAATGGAACGTAAAGTTTTGGACTGATACCTCTGCAGTATTTCAATGTTTGAGTTGCTAGCAGTTCCCCACAGTTGGATGCCGTATGTCCAGATTGGTTTTAGTATGACTTTATGAACAAGAAGTTTATTTTTTTATGACAGTTTTGATTTAGGTCCCAATAACCAATAGATTTTTGATGTTTTAAAATTTAATTCTTTACGTTTAGTTTCAATATGATTTCGCCATGTTAAGCGGCTATCTAAATGCATACCTAAATATTTAACATCGTCTGCTTCAGGAAGTTCTTCATTGTACAGTGTTACAGGAGGACAGTTTTCAGCTCTGGTTCCGAAAGTAACATGAACTGATTTGTTTTCACTCGTTTGTATTCTCCATTTAATTAGCCAGTCTTCTAATTGTAAATGAATAAAAAATTATTGAGAAAAATAAATTTAAAAATGGAATAGGATATAACACAGGTTCCATTTAAAACATGAACTATAGCAACTACTTAATACTCTTAACATGCAACATAATGTGACAGCCACCTCGAGACTCGAACACGCGTCTCGCAAGAGTCGTGCGGGAGTCGACACGGGCTCCACGGAGCACTGGGGGGGCAGCGCGCGGCATGGATAGGAGAGGAGAAATGGCAGCATTCTGGGCCGCGGGAGAGAGGGGAAGTAGCAGCTGGTGACTGAGTGGAGAAATCCAGTGAAGTCTGGGCGTCTGTCGATTGTTCGCGAACTCTCCAGAAACTATGGCTTAGTTATAAATATAACGCGCAAGTGAACGCGAGTCAGTCAGTCAGTCAGTAAGCCAGTGTTGTTACAGGCAGATTTGGACAGTAAGCGAGTTAGTCTTGTGTAGCAGTGAAGCCAGCTTCGAGACCAGAGCGCGACTTGAGTCGTGTCCGTAACTGTGGAGCCTGAAGCCCGGAGTTCGAGTGCAGTGGACCGCAGTTGGGGGACCTGAGTTCGAAGTGCAGTGGTTCGTCTCTGAAGGTGTGGGGTTCGAGATTCTGTGAACACGAGTGACTGAGCTAGAAGAACTAGCCTAGACAAACGAGCTGTGAACTAAGAACTGACAGTTCTGTGTTGTAAATAGTGCTTTGTGAATATTAGTTAAGATTAACAGTTCATTGCTGTTCGTAATAGTCCAAGTAAATTGTCATTGTCGTTTGTGGAGTGCAATAACGAACGCGGAGAGCAAATCCCACTGTTGACGGGAGTGAAATTAAATTGTAGAGAGTGAAGAGTTAATTGTTGAGATAATAAAATTACATTGTTGTTCAGTATAAAAATTTACAATAACTTAAAAATTACATTAGTAGAAAGTTATTCATATCTTACTATACTTATTTAAAGGGTAAGGTATTTACAGTTAAAAAGTGAATCAGCTAAAGTTTTATCAGTGTCCTGACGAAGTGTATACACCAGTAGGTGACCTTGGCTGAACTGAAGTCTGATACAGCTGTTCAGAGTTGTTTTAAAATACAATATGGACGTAAACCTCCACCACGAAAAGATCTGATTCTGGGACAACAAGCTATGAACTAGAGGAAGTCTGTTTTTATTTTATTTTCGATATCTTTCATCCAGACACCCTATACTTATGACGAATCTAGCACACCTTGAATTGCTTTCTCCACTTTCGCTGTAGGATCAGGTCCATGCTCTTTCACATCAGACTCAAACTTTTCTTTCAGGATTGTCAGAGTGTCTAATTGGTCCATTACTGAACCGACATTTGCCTGTTAACAGAGAAAAAAATCTTATAGAAAGAGAACAAATTGAAATACTGATGATGATCGGCTATGGTGATAGGGAAAGAACCCAAAAAGAGGTTAATGTCCTACTTAATGAACTGCATCCAGAAAGAAACATTACTCATTCCACAGTATCTAAAATTTCTAATCTCATAAAAGAACCATTATAATTCAATTGTTTTCGATTAGCTTTTATCTATGATTATTTAATAAATCATGGCCCCCCTTACTCTCCACAGTGATATCACAGTCTAGTATATACAGTCACGAAGCTCAATACGTAGTAAATACGCATCCATAGATAGTTGCTAACCACTAGGATCGCTAATATTGCCTCATTACAGACAATGCGAAATAGTACCAGCACAGTCTATTATTCCTAGCACCCTCACAACTCAATCTTTGTGACTGTGGTGATATATTAATTTAGTGGCACATTTCTCTTTGGTATGTAAAGGTAAACTGGACTGGAATCATAAATTGAATTTAAGGCAATTTTTACAAAATATTAGTTTGTAAGATATATCATTTTTTACGTTCTGAGACAAGTATAGTAAAACTTTCATATGTTACTTACGCACTTACGCGTTTTTCACAAATATTCGTTTTTTTTTTTTCTGAAATTCCTATAATTTCCATGTTAATTTACATCCGATAAACGTTTTTATTTTATTAGTTTTTTAACTTATATAATTGTATTTTAAGTCCCAGCAATACAAAACATAACACATTGTACATAAATTTTTCTTGAAATTAGATTTGTCATGAAAATTTAAGAACACAAAAATACAACACGTGTTCATTGTTGAGATGTGGTCTAATTTAAAATTCCTGCAAATTCATATCTGCCAATGATTGCCTCCACCAATCTTGTATCCTTTAATGATGATGTTACTGCTTTAGAAACAATGAAATATTTCGTAACATTCATGATGTAACTGAACGAATTATTAAACAGTTATCACAATTTGAGGGAACGGTTTATTCCTATGGCATAAGCAGTCCAAAACAACAGACTTCTGTTGTAAAATAATCACATTATTAATTGAGGGTCATATGGTAACAACAAGGTAAGTCAATTTTATACAATTTTCTGGGTTGGAGTTTGAAATGTAATAATCAGCCAGCTTTGCTCTAAACAGCTAAGATTTCCTACAGTTAATCTTACATTCTTCAAAAATATGACATGTGTTATATATCTGAGTATTGTATTACAGACTCAAAACTAGCTTAACTGTGAAGTTACAAATTTCTCTTGAGAAAATTGTACTAAATTGACTTAACTTGTTCTTCCTGTACAGTCCCAAATGTTATTTCAGTTGCTATTAAATGTCATTTTAGTTATGGTATACATTTTTCTCCAGACCTCAGGTAAATATATTAATGAAGATTTACTGAACACGATGTCATAAAAAACGGACTTCTTGGCATACTCTTTATAAATGAAAAACATAGCTTTAAAAAATATGTTGAGTTAAAAATTGATACTCTAATATTCATGTACTTTTGTATCTTCTATGTGTATATAGACCCTATTATTACATACTGTATGTATTTTACATTTATTAATATTATTGTGCTCAATGAACTCTCTTAATTTTGTGATATATTTTGTATAACTGATCTGAACTGCGCCCGAACACGAGCTTCTGCTCTTTCGGGCTGCAATGCCTAATGCAGCTCAAGTGCAAAGTATTAAATAAATAAATAAAAAAATAAATAAATAAACAGTGAAAAAAAAAAAAAAGAAAAAAAATGTTCCTTTTTTTTTATCACCTGCTATACCTTTTGTATTTAGTTTCTTTATAAAATTAAAAACAGGAAAGCTACAAATAGTGTTTCAACTTTTTACTCAAATAGAATTGTGAGAACATTGTGTATTGGACAGGCATAGACACTGGTATTCCTTATATTTTCCTGAAAATGGAGATCCCTAATGGTTTTAGTCATTTTCCTCTACAAGACCGTTTATATACCTAAAACACTATATCATAAATGAACTGCAAGAGTCTTCAATCTTTAAAAAATTATACATTAGTAATATCATGCAGGAATTCATTGCATTAGCATACTTTGAGGAATGAAAGCTGCCCTTCCTTTTGGCCATCAACCTTTCGACGAAGAAAAGCAAGACCAGCTCTTAAGTCATCAAATGTTGTGGCATGGTGATGCTCTAGTAGAAACCAGCCTGCTATGAACTGTTCTGATGCCAAATCGCCTGATCCCTCAGGGAACAGCTCATGTAGATCATCTTCCGGAAACTTTTTACTGTAAACATAGTAGTAGTTAGTAGAGTCAAAAACCATGCAATTGAAAATATAATAAATCCATTTTTAAATGTTGTAGTAATGTGTTTTGTTAGTAATTGGCTTTCCTTTGCTACCTGTGCTCTAATATGAATCATTTGTTGGAGGGCAAGTGGTCACAGACAACGGTCTACATTGGTCACCTTGATATACAGTGAAACCTGTTCAAATCGGAACCTGAATAATCCGGAATCCTGTCTATTTCGGAACAATTTATTGGTCCCGGCGAAATTTGTATGTATTATGTGTAATTTTTCCTGAATAAAACGGAAACTGTCCAATGCGGAAACGGAAACTGTCTGCTACTGTTCAAAACGGAAACAATATTTTGGACACACTATATTTTGTAACTACATTTTGAAACAGCGTGTAATTTCAAGGAATATACGAAATATGTAGGTCACTAAGATAAAAAGAAGTTTTCTTTGCAAAATTCTAGAGGGTACGAGGGTGTGTTGGCCTGTCGGTCATAAATTTTATTACCCTGTTGACTAGGCAGACGAGTCCCTTCAAAGATTTTCAATGCTTCATATCCGTAGACTGTCTTATAGCTAGACAGAGCGCAAGTGTAGTGATTTCCAGGTAAAAAAAAAAGTTGCATAAAATGTGGCATTAACATTAAGTGAAGAAGTAAAAGTTATCGAGATAAAGGAAAATTAGAAACGAAGTCTGTGTGAAATAATATTGAAGTAGAGTTGTGGAAAACTCAGGTGTGACACTTCAAAAGATAAAGATCATAATGAGTGAGTGGTGTACGGCCAATATTGGTGACACAAAAGGAACCAGAAAGCAACTGTTTATGTGAAAATAAATGAACTGTTGTGGGAGTGGGTTCTTCATGACCTTTCAAAGAACAAGCCAATTTCTGGACCTATCCTGCAAAGCAAGCTATTGAACTGGGAAAGAAATTAAATAAACCAGAATTCAAGGCTTCTAATAGATGGCTCCTAGTCCAATTAATTAATAATGTGCAGTGATATGCAGTACAGTATTAGAGTATAGTGTTAGATATTAAATAGAATGAGATTAGTAAACTTTAGTAATATTTAATGACTAATGAGGGAGTTACGATAATATTTATACAGAAAATGAGATTTTAATCAAGATGATTCACCAATGTAATAAGCGACACAAAGCTGATTTAATGTGATGAGTGTTAAATGGAATATTTTGTACTTCTTGCAGTTTGCGGTATGCCATTTTGTTTTTCATGTATATGAATGACAAAATATTCCATTTTAATGTCACACCTGAATAATACGGAAACCTGTCCACAACGGAAAAAAAAATTAGGACCATGTCACTTCCGTCCTGAACAGGTTTCACTGTATTAGTTTGCAAACTACAATACGAGTTCTTGAACACACTGGTGTCATAGGTATCAAGGAAGCTCATGCTTTGATCAAAGAATGGGTTTCAATTGTCCCTATTGGATCAGAACTTTTTATTAGCATTCCTGTAAGAACTGGCTTATTAAGTACTGAAGGAAGAACTTCATAATACATTCTGGAGGGTTTGAAGTGAAAGACCAGCTATGAGATAATCTAAATTTCTCACTCAAGATACTTATCTACCTTTGCGAGAAGAATGTGCAATTTTATCCAATTTTTTAAACTCTTTTTTCTTGATTACTTGACACAAATTAAGGATTTTCACACAACATAAAGTCCTTAAATATTTTTTGGGGGCAGGAGGGCAAATTTTTTAAGCAAAAACGGAAATTTGTTTGTTTTAGTCCTTGACTCACAGTTTTGTTGTTAGAAGAAAATTTCTTTCACTATCTCACTCCTAAAAGAACACAGAATAAACTGTGAAAACAGTTTTGCCCTATCTTATACCATTGTGGAAAAATGTAATTTTATTTTTTTGAAAATTTTAAACATGAAAATAAAAAATTAAGGTCTTGGAGTTTTAAATTAACTTTCTTAAGTAGTAGGTCACTGTTTATAGTCTGGCACTTAGCTGCGTTAATCAGCTTCATTTTGGTGCAAGAATGATGAAAATATTTCAATTGTAAGTGCACTTTGTGTTAACATTAGTTGTAAAATGCTGTGAAACTGAACAAGGAGAAAAATCATCTACATCCTGAACATATAAAAAAAAAAAGTGTAAAACCAAACACACAGTTTCCTGGCTGCATGAAAAATAATACAAACTCTACTGCCAAAATCGAATTGTTATTAGACCTACACGAAAAATATATATAATTGACAGAATGGGGTGGACTGAAACTTGCAGAACTGCATTTCCAGTTTAAAGAAAGTGTGTTTCCATCAGTAAAACTCACAAGCAAACGTTCTGATGGAGGTAGATAAAAAAGTTAAATTTTTTTCTTCCACCATGTTAATAATGTCACAGCATTTGTTTACAATTACCCCCTGTTTACAATTACCCTGGTCTACCCTAGATGCACTCTTAATTTTATAACATAACTAGTGGCTTGTGCAGCAAATGCTGCAAACTAAGTTCATTAGACATTCAAATAAACATTTTTCAGATTTATTTTCAATGAAGAATACCAGACATTTGGAAAGTTATTTGCTTCCATAACAGTGAAAGATACTCTCTCTCTCGAGCCAATACTTAAGAGAACCACGCATATAAATATCTACACCACACCGCCATTAAATATATGAAAAAGACCCAACCCCACTTGATTAATAACTATAAAAAAATTTGATTTTTAATAATATTATTATCTTACGTAAGTTTTATAGCTTTCAGTAACATATACTATAGGCCTATATAATATATAGCCGCCACTCAGTAAAATATAGAAATCAAAATCTAATTTAAGTTATTCTCTACATCTACTTATATAACCCCAAAACGTTTCACTTTCATATCATCAATATAACATTAATATGTATAATTAATGAAAAATAGTCACATCATGGCATTAACTACAATAATATTTCATTTCTAATGGTAATAATGTCATCAAACCACCTCAAGTTTTGTAGTTTTTAATATCCAATACACAGCTGTACCCAGAAAATTACACACCACAGAATCAGACTTTTAAATTATTTTTAGTAAGTGTTAAAGTTTTTAATAACCAATTTAATTTGAGCTCTAATATGTCAGCATTCTTGCAAATCATGGCCTTCGTATAATATTGTTAACTGTAGTGTGTGTTTTGTTTTATTCTGAAGTGCAACACTGCCGACTTGATGCTCGCTTCGCTTCTCCTTTACAAAAAAGCAAAGGGAATATCAAGTCGGCTGTGAATGCTATTAGCTAGTTCTCAAAACTGACGACAGATGGATTTTGGAAAATAGGAAAATTATGTTTAAAAATTGGCATTTCACTGAAAACTACTATTTTTCTGAAAAACTTCGAGTTCCAAGCTTCAAAATGAGGGGTCATTTATTAAAATCCGTCCAGCCGTTTTCCCGTAATTTCCATTACCAGTTCAAATTATATATGAAATTAAACAGCAGTCTCTGTATGCTTATTATTATGCCAGATAAAGGGCTGAGAAATGGCCAGTACGTGTTAAGAGCACTAGAGATTGGAAACGCTGTAGAATTATGCTGACAGTATGACAGTGACAATCATACTGACAGGTCGTTGACAGACAATACATGGGTAGGTATCAGGGGCATTATCTCTGATCCTATGTGTAAATAATATGGCAAGGAAAAAGAAATTATGTCACACAACATGCTCCACTGTCATGAATTGGATGGAGTCAGGCACAAACATCTCGGAGAAGGGGATCAAACCAACAATCCATGCGAATTCATACTTGCCTCTGGATTGCTTGTATGGTCTCTGTATGTGGGGTAAACAATGGGTCATTTTTTAGGTCTGTGCCTATGGACCACTTGCAGGTCGTCCTAGAATAGAAGGAGAAGAAAAAGAAGAAGCAAGTGGTCAGTTCCCGTAAGAAAATGAGTCATTAAAGGTAGGGACTAAATGTAAGAAGAAGATATTTTTAAAGTCAATACATCAAAAGCGCTCTTCTGTTTCCTGTAACTTCCTAATTAGGCCTACAATAAAGTTAGGCCCGGTTTCTTCAACCTTTGTTAAATTATAACAGTGTGTTATTCCATTTTAACTGTAAACTTAACAGTTGAAGCATTTCTTCAACTACTGTTAGTACTAACAGGCTGTTAAAACCTATGTTAATTTAACTGCCCAATTTCATGCAGTTAAATGACTTAACTCTCTGTTAGCATAGAAGTTTCCAATATGGCTGGTGTGTTAGATGCTGAACTTACATATCTTGATTATTTATAAAATGATATCCATGAATACATAAACAGAGGGGATGATTTCTGTGATTTGACAGACCAGAAGTTCATACAAAGGTATAGGCTATTTTCTGTCAAGCCTCACTTTTTGCTTTCAACTTAGATCCGTTTGTTTGTTTATTCTCATTAATTGGTTTATATTGCGAAATAATTTCCAGCAGAAGGTTTCTTTCGAACGAAGAGAAATTAGTCCCATGATTTCTTTTTGTTCCAGTGTTTTCCATTTCATAACAGCAATACCAATACACCGCTCACGATATTGTGATACAAACGAGGAAAGAAGCAGAAATCAAACCTGAGAGAATAGAAAGACTTCTATTAAATAACAGAAACAAGCGAGAATCGCAATTGTCACAGTTCAGAAAACAGAAATGAGCCTATACTTGGTTATAGGTTATGGTTAAACTCTAGAATCTCTGGTCCTAACAGAGAGTTAATAAACAGAATGTTAAAATGTGAAATGTAAAGTTGAAGAAACGCAATATTTTTAACAGCAATTCATACTTTTAACTTACAGTTAATTAACGCTATGTTAGGTGCATTTTAACAAAGGTTGAAGAAACCGGACCTTAAGATTTTAATTTTTTCAATAATCGAACTGTATTTCGTAAACGATGATCATCATTGTCATCGCCATCATCATCATTACTGTAATTTCGAGATGAAATAGAGGGTCACAATGAGAGAGAGGGGAGGGGGAGGCACGGAGGGTGGGTGAGTGTGTGTGTGTGTGCGCGCGCGCATGTCAAAATCTAAGATATAAACTGCTTATCCTGAAAGCGATAATAATCCTCTCTCTAATGCATTATTTTTAAGAATTAATTTAGGCCTATTCAGGTATATGAAAATTTAATATTGCATATTACTCAATAATTTGTTTTCTTTTTTAATATAAATTTTCAGTCTTTACAAACCTCCATACAGAGATTAATACAGAGTGTTCGCTTACATAATGTAGGTCAAACAGGCAGCATGTGTCTGGCACCAAAGCCATGCAACATGCGACAAACTGTCTCCCACACACTTAGCAGTCCAGTTCAGTCTCTCTGTAGGAGTGGTTGTATTGACGTTAGATTGCGTGTTATTCTTCTGAATATATTAGTGAAGTGTTTAGATTTAATAGTTGTGGATAGAGGAGACGGCCTCCAGATATAGACGGTAGCTGCGAATACATTGAATAAGCAGTTGCAGACAGCCAATAAGGGTGGTCCTCCAGTTGGGCGGTTGGGTGAAGGGTTAACAACTCATCACTTTAAAAAAGAGCTTCTTGTAAAACTCCAATATAAACCACGGAATGGGTCTGATTCTTTGGTGCGACCACAGTAAAGGAATAAGGTTATGAGATATGATACTTGGAATGTAATTAAATGGATTTGAGGGAATTCGTATTGATGGTGGGAACTGGATTAATCTTGCTCAGGATAGGGACTGATGGCGGGCTTATGTGAGGGCGGCAATGAATCTCCAGGTTCCTTAAAATCCATTTTTAAGTAAGTGGTTGTGTTTATGTTAAATTGCGTTAGTGAAGTGATTGCGTGTTATTCTTCTGATTGTGTTAGTGAAGTGTTTAGATTAGCTTATTCACATGGGACCACAGAAATTTACATTTAGAGCAAAGGATTTCCTTGGTAGATACTTATCTCAAAAAGAGTGATGTTGGAAAGGTAAAAAGACGATTTATAAGAAAATTTCCTATCTTACCATTCCACATAGAAACAGCACCAAAAGACTTCTCTTAAACCTAAATACTTCACTAATGCAATCAGAAGAATAACACGCAATCTAATATCAACACAACCACTTCTAAACCTAAACACTTCAGTGACACAATCAGAAGAATAACATGCAATCACTTCACTAACGCAATCTAACATAAACACAACCACTTACTTAAAAATGGCTTTTAAGGAACCTGGAGATTCATTGCCTCCCTCACATAAGCCCGCCATACTTCACCTTTCATCAACGAAATAGAATACAGTAGAACCTCTATTATCCGTGGTAATGAAAGGGGTGGACTGAACGGTTAATCGAAAAAATCGGATAATCCATACCATAAAATATTTTCGTAAATGAAGTGAATAATTCTTGAAATTTCGTAATTTCTTCCGTAGTCTTCTGTTTAACACGCTAGGTAGTCGTCAAGGACGTGTTTTTAAGGGGCAAGAAAGCTCCTTGTAATGGCTGTAAGCAGAAAGATAGGAATAGTAGAGGTCTCATGTTGTAGATTTACATACTCTATACACTTTATCCTTGATTTTTATTAAATTGCGCACAGTTGTAACATCAGTCTCGTATTCTGATGCGAGATGAGCCACAGTTTCTCTTTTCCCAAATCACTCAATTATATGCATTTTTCGATATTTATCACAAAAGTTTTCTTTTAACATTCATGGAATACGTTTTATATAGAAGTTGTACAGTACGGCAACTTGAACAGTAGACCAAACTGGAAGTGTAAAGGCTTGTAATAACACTCTCTAGAAAAAAAATATACGTACTAATATAACGTACAGTAGTACTTCATATGTTTCTGTACCAAAAGAGTGAGCGGAAAACAGTCGGATAATCCGCCAATCGGTTAATAGAGTGTCGGTTAATCGGGGTTCTACTGTATGTTCAAAACCAAGCTCTCACACTCATTACTGGTGGAATCAAAACAACTCCAATAGATTCTAACGTCAACACAACCCTTCTAAGAGAGAGTGAACTAGACTGAAAAGTAAGTGAGCAATGGTTCACAGCATGCTGTAGGACCTTCTTGCTAGTGATACACCACCTGGTTGGCCTACATTATGTAAGAAAATGCTCTGTATTATGCACTGATGTTACAGTTTATGCATTCTGAACAACTACTATTTTT
Source organism: Periplaneta americana (assembly GCF_040183065.1). Taxonomy (NCBI): domain Eukaryota; kingdom Metazoa; phylum Arthropoda; class Insecta; order Blattodea; family Blattidae; genus Periplaneta; species Periplaneta americana. The sequence continues at coordinate 11,298,729 of NC_091121.1, forward strand.
TTTTAAATTTTAATTGCAGATAGAGAAGTCCTTAACGTATGTTAATACTTACATTATTGCGGTGAAAATTACTGTAAAAGGAGTACCAGTATCAGTATGAAACAGAAGGAAAAGCAAATTCAAATTAAGCAAAAACTCGTCACATTCTTCAGTTATCAATTCTTGTTTAGGTGTTCCTAATTTTGTTTTATGTCATAGTGTGTATCATTTTTGGCTGGATTTTAAACGCTATAAATGCATAAATATATAGGCCTAAGCTTAAGAAAAAATAGACATTTTAAATCTATATATTATTTAATGTACCGAAGTACATATGATATTTCCATGCAGATATTCTGCGTCATCATACGATGAAAGAGTAATGGAACAGAGAAAAATTCTCTCCGGCACCAGGATTTGAACCCAGGAACTTAAAAATTAGACGATTCTGTCCGATGCCGGGGTGGTATCCGGTATGGCTTAATGGATAAAGCATCAGCATGTAGAGCTGAAAACCCAGGTTCAAATCCCGGCGCCGGAGAGAATTTTTCTCCATTCCATTACTCTTTCATCGTATGATGACGCAGAATATCTGCATGGAAATATCATATGTACTTCGGTACATTAAATAATATATATGATATGCGTAAATCACTTGTGATTTAAAACGGCGCTTATTCCGTCGGATCCCAGCCAACTAGTCACTCATAACGAGCGCACCTCAGCACATGTGTGGACTTCAGTCCTTCGTTCATAGACATCTATGACGTAGTGCAGAGGGTGGCCACTAGAGGGAACCCAAGAGTTGGAACTTAAAACTGAGGCGATTCTGTCCGACACCGGGGTGGTATCCGGTGTGGCTTAGTGGATAAAGCATCAGCACGTAGAGCTGAAAACCCGGGTTCAAATCCCAGCGCCAGAGAGAATTTTTCTCCGTTCCATTACTCTTTCATTGTATTTTAAATCTAGCTCTTCTATGTTTGGGATAGGAGGAAGCCATCCTCTCACCCTCTCGAAAAATAACAATAGCATACTGCAATCAGCTAGGATAATAACGAATTGTAGGTCAAGAACTTTACACTACCTTTGCTTCAGAGAATATATAGCGGCCCAACTCCGGGAATACAAAGGTAACAACCGCGATAATATACCGGAGAATAAAATTAAACAGGCTGTCTTGAAAAGGGACCTCTTTCTAGACAACAAATTCGTTAGAGCATTACAGTGAGATGATCAGGTATCAAAACAAATGAGTAATTCTCCAGAAAAACTACACTGAAGGAGGCATATCTTCCTTCCTTCTTTAACAATTACTAACATAGCATGTATGTATTTATTTACACTGCAAGTGGGCAAACACCTGGTGGCAGTGGTAACTTAATTACACACAATAAAAATTAAATACAAAATAAATTAATACACAATAACATGTGGGAGATCCAGGACAAATTACTGCATCCTGAACTTCTTGTAATAACACGATGAAACAGTAATGGAACGGAGAAAAATTCTCTCTGGCAACAGGACTTGAACCCGGGTTTTCAGCTCTACGTGCTGATGCTTTGTACACTAACCCACACCGGATACAACCCCGACGCCGGTCAGAATCGTCTCAGATTAAGCTCCAACTCTTGGGTTCCCTCTAGTGGCCGCCCTCTGCACTACGTCATAGATGTCTATGAACGCAGGACCGAAGTCCACACATGTGCTGAGGTGCACTCGATATGAGTGACTAGTTGGCCGGGATCCGACGGAATAAGCGCCGTCTTAAATCACGGAGTGATTTACGCATATCATATATATTATTTTAATGTACCAAAGTACATAATCTTAAGTGGAGGGAAGAATACAAAAGTGCAGTAGAATATGTTGTTGTTGTTTTCTAATGCCAGGCGTTTGACAATAAAGTCATTTGACCTCTTGCACTCCAATATTTTTAAAAAATGTTATGTTTTATTTAACGACGCTCGCAACTGAAGAGGTTATATCAGCGTCGCCGGATGTGCCGGAATTTTGTCCCGCAGGAGTTCTTTTACATGCCAGTAAATCTACTGACATGAGCCTGTCGCATTTAAGCACACTTAAATGCCATTGACCTGGCCCGGGATCGAACCCGCAATCTTGGGCATAGAAGGCCAGCGCTATACCAACTCGCCAACCAGATCGACAATATTTTTCAAAGATATTATCATGGCCACCCACTGAAGCACAGATTTTGAGGTGTTCCGAATCTATTTCTTGGTTTGAGTTGCACAATGGACAGTTAGGGGACTGATATATTCCAATTCTATGCAGGTGTTTGGCTAAACAAGCATGGCCTGTTGCCAATCTAAATGCAGTTACAGACAATTTTCGTAGTAAATCGGGAATTAACTGTGGATTGTGATGCAGAGAGTTCCATTTTTTCCCTTGGGATTGTGTTATCAAATTTTGTTTGTTGAAGTCTAAGTATGGAGATTTAATAAATCTTTTCACGGAGTAATACGTAGATTTAGTAACAGGTCTGTAAGTAGCAGTGCTGCCCTTCTTTGCTAAAGCATCAGCATTCTCGTTTCCCAGTATTCCACAATGGGATGGTATCCATTGGAATACAATTCTTTTATTGAGTGGTATTAATTGAGAGAGCATTTTAGTTATTTCTGCTGTTTGAGATGAAGGTGTGTGTTTAGAGACTAGCAGTAGAATATACAGTTAAATACCAAACGATTTTTAAGCTGAAAGTATTTGTGGCTACTAATAAAACCACATGTTTATCACTATATACAGCTCAGAAAAGTGAGTGAAGAAAAAAATAATTATCCTTCCTTCAGTGTAGCTTTTCTGGAGAATTAGCAACAAATTTAATATAGCGTAGCTAGTCTAGCTTACAGATCTAAAGTTTAAATTGTTATGATGGTGAAAAAGTTAGTGATGGTGGTGACGATGGCGGTTTTGTGTTGTGGTGCTGATGATGATGATATATCTCAGAAATTATTCCATGCTAAAATGGCATACTCATTTTCCTCTACTGAAAGACCAAGAGGATCCTCCTGCTGATAACTGGTTGGCGATAAAGATCTTCGTCCCCAAGCAAGTGTTTGCAGCGGTGCTTCTTCAACCCATACAGCACTCTCTTTCATTGGCCCAATTGTCTCATGGTAACCTATACGAAAAATAAAATCAAGAGCAGTTTCCATAACGCTCTAGGACTAAGCATGCCACTAGAATATGTTATTTAAAGACATGAAAGCAAGTCACATACCTCGGAATTGTACCGTGGATGTCCCTTTTCCACCTGAACGAGTTGTGACTATAATATCTCCACGACCTTTTCCTGGTCCAGATCGGGCAATAATTTTGTTTGTAGATTTCCATTCTGCTGACAATAAGCAGTCACAGCCACATATCGTTAATCCTTGAAGATCGGTTGGTCCTGTACCCAAAAATTCACCTCTTACCGTAACACGAGTCCCAGGAGGCCCTTCCTTAGGGGATACTCCCGTAACAACAGGGGGAGGTCCCATCTTCTAACCTCTCACTTCCTTCTGTACTACACTGTTCAGCTTTTGATGACACCTTTAATACAAATGTCACACATACATGTTCTTTGATAAAAATATAATAAGAACTTCACTACAATTTTTCAAACAAAATGAGAGGTTTTCAGTTACTACGTTTATCGAATTTTCAAATGTCAAACTCCATTGAATAAAAGCTGAGAGAAAGCTGTCATGCAAAAATAGGCATTTAGAAGACCGTGATCATTTCACTGATACAGTACTGCCAATAAAACAAGTCGAAATGTAACATTTAGCTTATTCCCGCTGTACACGTAGAACTTCCCTCCCTGCAGAAAGAAGATAAGTCAGTCATAACAGGCTAACACAGAATGAACAAATTTGATAAATTATTTTGTGTTTGAATTTTATATTTGTTAAAATGACGATGTCTTATGTAATATATTTCTGTATTAGACTACAGTAACGTGCAAATTAATCCGAACACGATATATTTTTACATTTTCTGTCATTGTTGGCCTCACAGCTGCTCATACCGCTTTAATTGACGTCTGTAGTACGTGTAATTCCATTGTTGAAAGTCTGTCATTATTTTTTTTATAATATGTGACATTTTGCCTGTCGTTTTGTACTTATAAGCATTTCAGTTGTTTTGAAGACTTAATACTGCAATCCTGTGTACATTCTGTCGTCTTCACAAATGGATACAACTCCACGAAAACGGTCTAAAATTATAACATTAGCAGAGCATTCTTCTATGACACAGAGGCAAATTGCTGCAGAATGTCACATCGGTTTGGTTACTGTTAATTCGATCATAAAACGATACAGGGAGACTGGATCCATCACACCCCAGAAAAAAGGAAACTATGGCCGGAAAAGGAAGACTTCACCTGCAGATGATCGTTTAATTGTCAGGAAAAGTAAATTAAATCCTAGACTAACTGCTGTCGACTTAACCCGCGAGTTAATGGCTACCACTGGGGCGAATATTCACGTCACAACAGTGCGGCGTAGGCTTTTGGAAGCTGGACGAAGGGCTCTAAGCCTATTAAGAAGCAACTGCTAACCCCTGTTATGTGCAAAAAACGCTTAATGTGGGCAAAATTACATCAACACTGGACAGTGAATGACTGGAAGAACGTACTTTTTTCCGATGAGTCTCATTTCGAGGTCCACGGCCACCGTGTTTCTTACGTACGGAAAGGACCCGAAAAAGTAACAGCAGCTCATCTCCAACAAGCACCCAAATACCCCCCCCCCTAAAGTAATGTTTTGGGGTTCTTTTACACATGAAGGGCCTGGAGCATTAATACCTATCTGAAAAATATATTCACTTATTGGAAACCAGAATCGTACCCCAGCTGCAAAAATCATTTCCGGATGGCAGAGGTGTGTTCCAACAAGACCTGGCACCATACCATACGTCTCGAAAAACTACAAAATTCTTCAACAAGAAGAATATTCAGGTACTCCCCTGGCCAGGCAACTCACCCGACATCAACCCCATTGAGAACTTGTGGTCAATTTGCAAAAGAAGAATACAAAAAATGGATTGTTCTACAAAGGAGAAGATGATTTCTGCCCTCATTGGTGCATGGTTTCGCGATGAAGAAATGAAGAATATTTGTGGGAAATTAGTGGAATCCATGCCAAATCGTCTCAGAGCTGTTATCAGGAACAAGGGAGGCCACATAGATTACTGAGGTATGTCTTAGATCCTTTTTTTTTATCCTGTTTGAGTGTTTTTGCGTAAGTAATTACGTTGTTCGGATTAATTTGCACGCTACTGTATTTCATGCAGAACTTTATTATTTATGTCCTTTGTGCCTTTCCTACAGAGTAGAGTAAAATTTGTTCACATGAAGCAAAACTTATGAAGTCAGCTTCTAAAATACTGGTTTTGAGAATCAAATTCGTATTATTTTTTAACAAAATTTTGAATTAATTCATGAAATAAAGACTTTTTTTTTGTTAAATCTTTAACAGATTTTTTAGAAACCCCATAAGTCAAACATTTTCAAACCTGAATATTGAGTCACATTCTATTTAACAAAATCTTTTGCATATTATGTTTTTACCAACATTTTCAATTTCAAGTATTCCAATTCTTAACTCATGCATTTCTTTTACACATTTTTTTTTTTTTTTTTTTTTGCGTTTCCCCAAAACTTTGTATTTCGTGACTTTAGAGGATTTCTATATATATATATATATATATATATATATATATATATATATATATATATATAAAGATTCAATTCTTAAAATTCTTAAAAATAAAGATATAATTTAGGTCAATAATTAAGAATCATGACTCGCGTTACAGAATGCGCGCTGGTTCGATTCCTCATTGGGGAAGAAATTTTCTCATGAAATTTCGGCCAGTGTATGGGACCAGTGCCCACCCAGCATCGTGATGCACTTGGGGAGCTATGATAGGTAGCGAAATCCGGTTGCGAATACCAGCTATAACGACTGGGGGGGATCATCGTGCTAACCACACGATACCTCCATTCTCGTTGGATGATCGTCCACCTCTGCTTCGGTATGTGGGCGTGAGGCCAGCAGCCGGCTGGTCGGTCTAGGCCCTTCACGGGCTGAGCGCCACGGATTATTATTAATTAAGAATCATAGATGTTAGAATAAGTAACAGTAATATTTTGCCAATAGTCTTGCCCTATCGTTCATAATGCAATGTATTATTTTTAACGTTTGTTTGTTTGCTTGTTTACTAACTTATTACCACAGAAATCCAATAAAATACTGTATAAATCTAATAGAAATGAATATCATACTCCAAGACAAAAGTCTACTTTCCCATTGATTGAGCCTTAATGTCATACAAGTGCAGCAGTTAAACATGCTGCTAGTTTCGGCCCAAGACTTTATAATACAGAGGTGTGAAAATTATTAGAATAATCTTAATTTTAAAGGTTTTTTAATAGTTCCTTCACAACTATTCATTGAATTGATGAATATTGGTATATAATATTACTATACTGATGTAGGATATATTCACTACTAACAATGCCGGAAAGCATTGTTGTACATTGGTATTTTTCTTATTTTACAATTGTTATGGGAATTCAGAAATTATTATATTATGTTGGCGGAATTGGAAACATCAAAAATTAATTAAGAAATGCTTTAAGCAAATTGTTCTTTGCGTTTACATTGTTGTGAAGGTTCAAATGAACGTATACATCTGTTTTGTGCATATAATTTTTTATGTTTCCAATTCCGCCAACATAATATAATAATTTCTGAATTCCCATAACAATTGTAAAATAAGAAAAATACCAATGTACAACAATGCTTTCCGGCATTGTTAGTAGTAAATATATCCTACATCAGTATAGTAATATATACCAATATTCATCAATTCAATGAATATTTGTGAAGGAACTATTAAAAAACCTTTAAAATTAAGATTATTCTAATAATTTTCACACCTCTGTAAAATTACAAATCATTTTCCAAATTTGAAATGTTTTAAAATTGAACTTTCTAAAAAAGAAATTTATAGAATTCATAATATATTAACAAATGGTCTATTTTTTACCTTTTTATTTCTGTCGACTATATTCATGTTTTCATTGAATATCATTGGTTTCTGTCTGATTGTCAGTTCATATTGAATGTGTTTTCTTTTTTTTTTTCTCTTGTGTGTTAGCTGTCGATGTGAATTAAGTTAGTGTATTTAGTAAACTATCTTTGTAAATTTTATATTGTATTTTTAGCTCTAAGACCACACAGTACACGAGCCTGGGTTTTACAGTAGTGGCTAGAAACATTTTTTGGTATATACTCATTCATTCATTCATTTATTTTATTCCATAGATCTTACATGAGCAATGAAGCTTTAAGATGTGGAACAAGTCAAAATTTTACAATGTTACAATTTTTACAGTTTTACAATTTAGTAATTTTCTACAATTTTTTACAATATTTTGGCAAGATGTAGTGAGATGAGGTGAAGTTCGAGGATTTGCCAAAAGATTATCCGGCATTTGCCTTTTGAATTTCTACTCGCTTTGCTTACTAGCTAAATAAAAAAAGAAAAGATTATGTACTGTAATTTTCAATTATGTAATAAACATCCTATCCATTACGGTATCCATGGAAACGTATAAATTTAATTCCTTATAATTTAAAAGTCACAAATATACGAGTAGTTACTTACTAAATACAATATATAATGATATAATTGAATACTTACTTACTTACAAATGGCTTTTAAGGAACCCGAAGGTTCATTGCCGCCCTCACATAAGCCCGCCATCGGTCCCTATCCTGTGCAAGATTAATCCAGTCTCTATCATCACACCCCACTTCCTTCAAATCCATTTTAATATTATCCTCCCATCTACGTCTCGGCCTCCCTAAAGGTCTTTTTCCCTCCGGTCTCCCAACTAACACTCTATATCCATTTCTGGATTCGCCCATACGTGCTACATGCCCTGCCCATCTCAAACGTCTGGATTTAATGTTCCTAATTATGTCAGGTGAAGAATACAATGCGTGCAGTTCTGTGTTGTGTAACTTCCTCCATTCTCCTGTAACTTCATCCCGCTTAGCCCCAAATATTTTCCTAAGCACCTTATTCTCAAACACCCTGAACCTATGTTCCTCTCTCAGAGTGAGAGTCCAAGTTTCACAACCATACAGAAGAACCGGTAATATAACTGTTTTATAAATTCTAACTTTCAGATTTTTGGACAGCAGACTGGATGATAAGAGCTTCTCAACCGAATAATAACACGCATTTCCCATCTTTATTCTGCGTTTAAATTCCTCCCGAGTGTCATTTATATTTGTTACTGTTGCTCCAAGATATTTGAATTTTTCCACCTCTTCGAAGGATAAATCTCCAATTTTTATATTTCCATTTCGTACAATATTCTGGTCACGAGACATAATCATATACTTTGTCTTTTCGGGATTTACTTCCAAACCGATCGCTCTACTTGCTTCAAGTAAAATTTCCGTGTTTTCCCTAATCGTTTGTGTATTTTCTCCTAACATATTCACGTCATCCGCATAGACAAGAAGCTGATGTAACCCGTTCAATTCCAAACCCTGCCTGTTATCCTGAACTTTCCTAATGGCATATTCTAGAGCGAAGTTAAAAAGTAAAGGTGATAGTGCATCTCCCTGCTTTAGCCCGCAGTGAATTGGAAAAGCATCAGATAGAGACTGACCTATACGAACTCTGCTGTATGTTTCACTGAGACACATTTTAATTAATCGAACTAGTTTCTTGGGAATACCAAATTCAATAAGAATATCATATAATATTTCCCTCTTAACCGAGTCATAAGCCTTTTTGAAATCTATGAATAACTGATGTACTGTACCCTTATACTCCCATTTTTTCTCCATTATCTGTCGAATACAAAAAATCTGATCAATAGTCGATCTATTACGCCGAAAACCGCACTGATGATCCCCAATAATTTCATCTACGTACGGAGTTAATCTTCTCAAAAGAATATTGGACAAAATTTTGTACGACGTCAACAAAAGTGATATTCCTCGAAAGTTACCACAGTTGGTTTTGTCCCCCTTTTTAAAAATAGGTACAATTATGGACTCCTTCCATTGTTCTGGTACAATTTCCTTTCCCCAAATAGCAAGTACAAGTTTATAAATTTCGCTATATAATGCACTCCCACCCTCTTGTATTAATTCTGCTGGAATTTGATCGATACCTGGAGACTTGTACTTTTTCAGATTTTCTATCGCAATTTCGACTTCTGAAAGCGTGGGTTCGGGTATAAATGGCTCAGCAGTTTGTATTTCAATTTCGTCCCGATCATTTATATTTGGCCTATGTACATTTAGTAGTTGCGCAAAATAGTTTTTCCATCTGTTTAGGATTGATGGAGAGTCTGCAAGCAAGTCACCATTCTCATCCTTGATCACGTTTACCCTTGGCTGATATCCGTTCTTAAATTCCTTTATACCCTTATATAAATCTCGAATGTTTTTATTCTTACTATTTGTTTCTACCTCATTCAGTTTTTCCTTCAAGTAACCTCTCTTTTTATTCCTAAATGTACGACTTTCTTCCCGTCTTTCATTGAAATAATTATCTCTCTTCTCCTCAACTGGATCCTGTAAGAATTTCAATTTTGCCTGTTTCCTTCTTTCTACTACCATGCAACAATCTTCATCAAACCATGGTTTCTTTTTCTTAGTTTCATAATAACCTATGCTCTGCTCAGCTGCAATTTTGATACTATCTCTGATATTTTCCCACACGCTATTAACATCTAATTCTTTCTCAACTTCGTCGGAACTTTCTAAAGTGGCAAACCTATTCGAAATTTCGACCTGATAATTTTGCTTAGCTTCCTCGTCCTTTAATTTCAAAATATTGAATTTAGTAGTATTAACTTGTTGCTCTACTCGCCTGGCTACTGATAATCTTTCTCTTAATTCTCCAATCACCAAATAATTGAATACTCCCCGGTAATAAGGGTATACGAATGTGGTGCATGGTTTCCCTATGTACAGCTGTCAATAGAAAAAGTGGCCGCTCTCTAGAAACAAAGTTCCCTTCGGAAAACTCCGTTACAATTCGAAGATAGGCGATGTTACATGTTGGACCACGTTGCCTGATATCTAGTTATAATTAAAGTATTTTCAGTCTTATTGTTATAGCGTAATGTAGCGTTTCGGGCTGGTATTTGTGAGATCCTGCGTTCAAACATAACCTAGTGTTTTCTTTTTTTAAGAGCGAGAAAAATAATATATCCTAATTGTTCTTGCCTCTCTAAAAGTGTTTTAGTAATTAACATCAGGTTCATGAATGTATTATGCCATGCCTTTATCATTACTCATTATGACATTATGCCTGCAAATGGAAAGAAACAAAGATTATATTCTGAACAAAAATATATTTCGTGGTATAAAAAAAAACTTACTGGCGTCTGCCTTAGAAAATTCAAATAATCAGGCCTAAACGTTCAAAAAACAAGAAAAAAAAGCCACGATTCAATATTTAGTTCACCTTCCTCCCATCTCGATCACATCTTGCAGTCGAGTGGGCATGAAATCGACTAGTCTCTCCAATTCTCAGGCTCGGCATCCCAGGACAGGTTTCCACAAATCATCAGGACATCTTGGAGGGGGATTGAGCCAATATTTCGGCAAATGCTACTTTACTTGTGCCCTCGTAGCTCAGTCGGAAGAACGTCGGAATTTAGATGTCAATGTATCAGGTTCAAATCCTCGTCACTCCTTTTCATTTTATTGTGTTACACGATAGTATAATGTAATACAGGGCTTGCCAAACTTTTCATACCGAGGGCCACATTAACCATCGGAAAAAGAATCGCGGGCCAAGTAACGTAAGTTTAAATTAAGTCTAATAAACAAAGCTCATAAATAACATTGTTATTTTTTTCATATTGTTCTACTGTGTTAGTTTCTGGCGTTTTTTTGGATGTGTAGTATTTCCATGTCTGTGTTGATGTCTCTGTGGGTGTGGTTAGCATTTGTTATGTGTTCTGCATATGTGGAGGTGTTTTGTAATTTTGTTATGGCTGTGATGTGTTCTTTGTAACCTGTTTGAAACGATCTGCCTGTTTGTCCTATGTAGAAGTTGTTGCAAGTGTTACAGTTGAGTTTGTATACGCCTGTGTGGTTGTATTTGTTTGTTTGTGTTGTTTGTCTGTTGAGATGTTTTTGTAGAGTGTTATTTGTTCTGTATGGGATGTTGTAATTTAATTTCTTGAACGTAGGTTGCAATTTTGTGTATGTGTTTTTTTTTCGTATGTTAGTGTGATGTATTTTTGTGTTCTTGTGTTTGTGATGTATATAATTTAAAAATTGCTTGTGACAACAATGTTTAACGGAAAACTGTGTAACGTCTTCAGAGATTTCAACCCACAGAAATTTAAACTACATTCTAGTGAATATTAGGATTAGATATTTGCTTAGGTTATAATATAGCATACATTTCATGAAACTTATTAAGATTGTATTTTACTATTTAATTTCAACTCATTGCATTTCATTCATTCATGTGTATAACTTATAAAACTTTGTACAGATTTGCAGGATATATAGATTTGTTAAATTGTTTTAATTTCATAATTGGCACGTAAGATTAATTCAATAGGAGACCTCATTAATGTATATCATGTTATTATTATTATTATTATTATTATTATTATTATTATTATTATTATTATTATTATTATTAGCCTACTATTATGTATTTATTGTTTATTGTTTATTGTTAATAAAATAACATTGACAGGAATACAATCTTAGTCCTTCCCTGAAGGAGTAAAAAACTCGTGCTCATGGAGATATCTAAACACAAAGATAAACACAAAGATAATTTTTTGACACAAACTGGGTCAAGAAAAAAAAATACAGGATTAAATTAAATTTAAAAATAGAATTTCAATTTTAACAATTTAAGTCATACAAATACATATACATATTAAATCAATATATATTCTTTAAAAATTAAATTCCTAACGCTATTTTTGAAATTCCTGATACTAAAATTCTGCAAATCTGGATATTTATGAATTATTTTATTGTATAACCTTGGACCAAAGTAGGTACCATGGCTCAGAGTTGTGCTTGTATAACACTTTGGTTCCTCTAGTCGTATAAAATCGGATCTTTTAGTTCCATATTTACGAAGATACAATTTGAATTTATTACGGTTTTTATGTATGAAGATTAATAAGGCAATATAATAAATCTGTTTAATTTTCAAAACATTAAAATCAGTAAACAAAAGCTCGGATGAGTAATCAATTGGTTTATTAAGGCATATTTTAATAATTCTTTTCTGAATAAGTATTAGTGGAGTTAGATTAGAATTACAAGCATTTCCCCACCCTAAAATTCCATACTGGAGAATGGATTGAAATAAAGCTAAATAAATGAGACGTAAAATATTAATTGGTAAATATGACCGAAGTATATCAAAGATATAAATTGTTTTACGTAATCTATTGCATAAATATGTAATATATTTGTTCCATCGTAAGTGTTGGTCGATCGTAATGCCTAAATACTTAACTTCTGAGGATTCGGTTAATATGGGACAATCACAATTTTGAGAAGAACAATCTGAATGATGAATTTTGAGCCTAAAGGAAGATTGAGGAGATTGAAGACCACTGGAGCTTAGTGAAAATGGAACAACAGTTGTTTTGGATGTGTTACCTATCTCAGGTAAAACAGGGTTCTCTGTAAAATGGAGTATAATAAATAAATAACATTGTTATTCAAACTTTGTGTTTTATTGACCTAAAACCTACACTTTCAAACTGCTTTCTTTTTTCATTCAACTGGCAAGTTATGTTTTTGGCAATATCTTCCACTCTACGAACAACTACATGTACTGAAAGACTAATATTCTTAACCCATTTTAACCTAGCATTAGCATATGGTAACGCAGTGCAGAAAGTAATATAACTTGCTTCATACCCGTCCTTAATTAATAAAACTGGAATTTTTCTTTGTGAATCCAAGCTACATGATTGGTTCTTTCTTATTACATTATGAAATCACAGTTTTATTATACCAGTTGGGCAAGAGCAGCTGCGAGATTTAGAAGTTGCTTTCTCAGCAGCAATTTTGGAGAGCAACAAGAAGTAAGATTATTTTTTTTGTTACTTTGATTAACTTGATTGTAATGTTTGTTGTGGTATTTTACTTATTGTTGATTGAGTATTCGTGTACATCAAGCACAAGTTTACAATCCGTAACATTGTTGTGGATATAATACATTGTTTCTTACGTTACCATATGGTAACGCTAGGCTAATATGTTGTCACTCATTCTTTGTGCTCTCTTGCTACTAACAGTAAGATAGAGGAGTTACAGGAAAGTAGAAGTAACAAAATGAATGTTACAAACAGGCGCGTGGAAGTGCATGAGATACTTTGGGAATTACTTACTTACTTACTTACTGGCTTTCACGGAACCCGGAGGTTCATTGCCGCCCTCACATAAGCCCACCATCGGTCCCTATCCTGTGCAAGATTAATCCAGTCTCTATCATCATATCCCACCTCCCTCAAATAAATTTTAATATTATCCTCCCATCTACGTCTCGGCCTCTACAAAGGTCTTTTTCCCTCCGGTCTCCCAACTAACACTCTATATGCATTTCTGGATTCGCCCATACGTGCTACATGCCCTGCCCATCTCAAACGTCTGGATTTAATGTTCCTAATTATGTCAGGTGAAGAATACAACGCGTGCAGCTCTGTGTTGTGTAACTTCCTCCATTCTCCTGTAACTTCATCCCTCTTAGCCCCAAATATTTTCCTAAGAACCTTATTCTCAAAAACCCTCAATCTCTGTTCCTTTCTCAAAGTGAGAGTCCAAGTTTCACAACCATAAATAACAACCGGTAATATAACTGTTTTATAAATTCTAACTTCCAGATTTTTTTACAAAAGACTAGATGACAAAAGCTTCTCAACCGAATAATAACAGGCATTTCCTATATTTATTCTGCATTTAATTTCCTCCCGAGTATCATTTATATTTGTTACTGTTGCGCCAAGATATTTGAATTTTTCCACCTCTTCGAAGGATAAATCTCCAACTTTTATAGTTCCATTTCGTACAATATTATGATCACGAGACATAATCATATACTTAGTCTTTTCGGGATTTACTTCCAACCCTATTTCTTTAGTTCCTTTAAGTAGAATTTCCGCGTTTTCTCTAATCGTTTGTGGATTTTCTCCTAACATATTCACGTCATCCGCATAGACGAGAAGCTGATGTAACCAGTTCAATTCCAAACCCTCTGACTTTGGGAATTAGAAAACGAAAAATTAGAGCATTCTACATACAGCCACCAAAGTCCAATTTTTTATCTGACGAGAACTCTGCAGATGTAGAGGGTGGCATGTTCGACAACCTAAGTGGAAGGAAACTGAGTACTGAAGCTGGGGTTAAGTTGTTAATAGCGACAGAATAGGTGAACCAGACGATGATAATAATAATAATAATAATAATAATAATAATAATAATAATAATAATAATAATAATAATAATAATTTATTTATTTAATCTGGCAGAGCTAAGGCCAGTAGGCCTTCTCTTCCGCCCAGCCAGACTCTAATTCTAATTGAATACAATTGCTTACATAGTTATTACATTAATATCTAGATCATAAAACAACAAGAAAGTAAATAATGAAAGTTGGATAACTAATGTTAGTGTGACAATAATAAACATTGGTAAGAAATAGTTATAATAATAATAATAATAATAATAATAATAATAATAATAATAATAATAATAATAATAATAATAATAATAATAGTAATAGTAGTAGTAGTAATAATAATAATAATAATAATAATAGAAATAATAATAATAATGAGATAATTTATATATTTATCTGTGATATACATAACCATTAAACATTGAGAAACCTGAAACAGCTATTATTGTTAACAAGAATTGTTAGAAAAATATTTCGTTAGCCTATTCTTAAATTGGTTTGATGTCTGACAGTCCCTGACATTACTCGGTAGGGAATTCCAAAGTCGAGGAACAGCCACAGTGAAAGAAGATGAATATGAGGATGTTCCGGGGGAGGGAATGGATAATATTGAGGAGTGTTGTGATCGTGTGTCTAGGTTATGATGAGTGGATACATTTTGAAAACGAGACGCAAGGTAGACAGGAGTGGAGAAATGCAATATGTGAAAGAGAAGGGAAAGACAGTGGATTTTCCTACGATCTTCTAGACGGAGCCAGGACAACATTTCGAGGGATGGTGTTACGTGATCAGCCCGGCGAATATTGCAGACGAAACGGACACACATATTATGAACACGTTGTAGTCTCTGCGCCGAAGTAACGCTTAGGTCAGTATATTCCTTTCATAGAAGAAGAGGAAGTTGAAGAGTCATCTGTGACAGAAAGAGAATGATACCGTACCGTCAACATTGCAATGTGTGGAAATGGTGCCATCAGGGAAATGTAAGTGGATAAAACAGCATGTTATAACAGTTCAATCGATTTCTCCTGAGAGTGACTTTTAAAGACAGAGATGTGACAAATTTTGTTTTCTTTATAAAAATTCGCTTTATCTATGTAAAAACTGTTTTAGCCCATTTTCACATGCCCTTTTCCCCAGTTCATGCGAAACTAACTACTGTTGCTGCTTCATTGTCTGATCTCTGTGTCTTGAAAATATTCTGGTGAGATGATAGTCCACTTTTCATTGCTTCAAATTTATCATTCCGTGACTTCCTCGTAAATTGAAAAATGTTTGATTTCATAATGCCTGCGGATATTATAACATATTCTTTAAAGACAGCAACTGATTCCTTACAAATCAGGCATAATTACTTTATTTCCAGTTTTAATCATAAAATAGTCCAAACTCCATTGTCGTTCAAACACAGAACATTCGATTCGGAACTTCTGGTTGTGGCCTCCGTGGTTATGGAAGCCTACCGTCGATGTCCAGTACTAGCCTCGTGGCTTTGCGGAAGGCAAAATCGTAAGTACCACTTCTGATTCGTGCCCCCATGAACCTTGTATGTGATGATAGCGTCCCCAGAATTACCGCCAGCGAAGTCGAGCACATACCTGAAAAATGAAGAACGTACATAATTGAATCACAGTAATTTGAGACAAATATTCATAATTTTAAAACATGTCGAAGAAACCAATTTTTCCTAAGGAAATTGCACCCCCTTCCCCCATATTAAAAAATATAATTCCTGTTAACAAAACAAGTTTCTTGGATTGTCAAAATTTTGTTTATTAATATACTATAGTAGTTAAATTACATGTTAGGTCAGATGCAACAGTGTTTATGAGTAGGGTAGTTATATACATTAGAAGTAATTTAATACAGTTATATGAACACTTTTTAATGATTGAATAACATTAATAAAATCGGTTAAAAACCAGACATGTTTCGGAGGAATGCTTCTCCATCTTCAGTGGTAGTACTACGACACTGGTATCGATGTTCGACCGCGTAACGTAGCTTAAGGAAGACCGCGGTCAAACATCCATACCAGCGTCGTGGTACTACCACTGAAGATGGAGGAGCATTCCTCCGAAACATGCCTGGTTTTTAACCGATTTTATTAATTTTATTCAATCATTAAAAAGTGTTCATATAACTGTATTAAATTACTTCTAATGTATATAACTATACTATAGTAGTATTGTTTAATCATGATACAAAATATATAAACTAAGGAATACATTAACAACACAAAACTAATAAAGGTAAGTGGGTTCAATATTTTGGACAACTACAATATATTGTGGAGAAGAGGAGGAAGAACACAATATACCAAATACAGTTCAAATAAATATTCCAGTGACATGAAATATTCAATGTCATTAAGGATTTAAAAAATTGAAATCACCCAGTGTCGATGGTATAACCTAACGAATGAAATGATTGAGTACAGGAGAGAGAAACCATATGGAAAAATTTTAATATTGTGTTAATTTTTAAGGATAGAGACCAATGGCGGGCTTACGTGAGGGCGGCAATGAACCTCCAGGTTCCTTAAAAGCCATTTGTAAGTAGGGGAGAGTCGGGTAGTATCGGACATCGGGTAGTATCGAACAGTGCGTTTCTTTCATCTACCACCATATGGTAGTACCTGAATGACATGGTTACGTTTCTCTATGCGACATCACAGAAACGTAACCATGTCAATCAGGTACTATCATCGTGTGGTAGATGAAAGAAACTCACTGTCCGTTATTACCCGATGTCCGATACTACCCGACTCTCCCCTAAGTCAATTTTTAAGTATGCAAAAATACCCAACGTTTGGAATATTTAAAAAGGAAGACGAACAGGTAGTCCAAAATTGTAAGGAATATAAACCATTAAACTCCTTTCCCCAAAAATCACTACTAAATTTATTCAGACGTACAATTATGATACCAGGTGGACAAGGATTTAGAACCAGAAGATCACTTACCCATGCAATTTTAATAATTAATATGCAAATAACAGAGAAAGCGTTAAAATTCTATAAACCGTCTTGTATACCAGTATGTTTAATTTATCTTAAAGAGTTTGGCAAGCTAGATTTGAGCGATGTTTTAAAAATTTTAAATATGAATGTTCCGAATAGTTTAATAGAACTAATACAGGGTTTTTATTTTAACAATTTGAATCGAATTAAAGGACAATTAATCGATAGAATTCCGATAAGGAGAGGCGTCAGGTAAAGCGTTACTCAGTATTTTTCTATTTAATTTAGTGGTGGATAAGATAATTGGTAATATGAAAAATTGATATGGATATGGAATGGGGATAAGGAAATTGACATGTTATGCCTACGAAGTGGTTCTTAAACCAGAGTTCAAGGCTAATCTACAACTTTTGTAACAGCTTCATCTTCAAATTAATGAGTGCTAAGAAACAAGTGATTGAATTGTGTGCTGTACCGGAAACCCAGTTCAGTGCCCATATTTTAGTGCCTTATGACAATCAGTGGTGTGCTGAAGCAAAATTCACTAAGCCACAGCTGTAAAAATTTCCTTTGGTTAATGTAACGCTTACCAAATTTCTCAAGTATCCAATCCAGAGTAAGTTTCCAGTATTGTACAGCTCTTTTCTGCAGCACTGGATAATTTCCCAATACAAATTCTAAGGCTAGGGCTCCACTAGCTGTGTTTGACGGCTGCTGTGAGCTGCATTCTACTGCCTAGATTTGTACTGCAAGAAGGTGGCTCTACTTAATGTAAATTTTCTGCGTGTGAAAGCCGTAGTCTACTGCTCCGCCCGGCTCCACTCCTGTTGTTCAGCCGAAAACAGCGTTGTGATGTTCTTTGTGTATTATAAGATCAAGCAAAAATTGCAATGAAAATGAGCACACTACAAGTATTTATCAAGATGATTGTATGTTTGCTATTGGTTCGCTGTCGTCGAAGATTGCATCAAAGAAAATGGTGGATACATCCAATATTAAGCAACAGAAAAACATGAAGGCATGTTTGCTGCAATGCATCACAAACTTAGGGAATATCCAGCTAAATTTGTTTAGTTCTACCGGATGTCGGAATTTTGTTCTAAGCATACGAAGTAATTGTTCTGTTTGGTTGTGAATCTTCGACTCTCACTTTGAGAGAAGAACGGAGATTAAGGGTGTTTGAGAATAAGGTTCTTAGGAAAATATTTGGGGCTAAGAGGGATGAAATTACAGGAGAACGGAGAAAGTTACACAACGCAGAACTGCACGCATTGTATTCTTCACCTGAAATAATTAGGAACATTAAATCTAGACGTTTGAGATGGGCAGGACACGTAGCACGTATGGGCGAATCCAGAAATGCATATAGAGTGTTAGTTGGGAGACCGGAAGAAAAAAGACCTTTGTGGAGGCCGAGACGTAGATGGGAGGATAATATTAAAATTTATTTGAGGGAGGTGGGATATGATGATAGAGTCTGGATTAATCTTGCACAGGATAGGGACCGATGGTGGGCTTATGTGAGGGCGGCAATGAACCTCCGGGTTCCTTGAAAGGCATTTGTAAGTAAGTAAGTGAGTTTACTAAGTAATAATGCTCATACATAGGGGATGTTTCGCCTCATGGATAATTGGAAACAGGAGGACTACTACGGCCAGTGGGGCCAGGCTTCGGCGACAGATAACGGCACGAAAATGGAACATGTTCTATTCCCCTGGCAGTAGACCTTGGTACTGCCGCCGAAATTCTGTTAAGCGCAGTGAAATACTGCCCATATAGCCACCTAGATTGTTCTGCGTGTATTCCATTTTCAGGCAGTAGACTGCAGCTCACAACAGCTGTCAAATACGTACAGCTAGTGGAGCCCTAGCCTAAATCTGCAAACTGTCCCGTTTAGCCAAGGAAGGATGCAGACAGCTACCGTGCTAATTTCTGTGAACACATGTGAGCCTTGCATCCTTCCTCGTTACACCCGCCCGCCACGATGAGGCACGGGACAATGGGCGGGTTCCTGAAACTACTATTATTTTTTTTTTATTTTACGACTCTGTATCTACATCTCAGGTTATTTAGCGTCTGAATGAAATGAAGGTGATAATGCCGGTGATATGAGTCCGGGGTCCAGCACCGAAAGTTACCCAGCATTTGCTCGTATTGGGTTGAGGGAAAACCCCGGAAAAAACCTCAACCAGGTAACTTGACCCAACCGGGAATCGAACCCGGGCCAGACGCGCTGACCGTTACTCCACAGGCGTGGATGGGGGCCTGAAATAAAAGAAAACAAAGTTACTAGCACGAAGAGAAAGCATAATATCACAGTCGACAGATCGGAAAGGAACTCACCTCATTTCTTGAGTACAGTTCGTGTTTCTTCTTTTTTACACCAAGATAAACTTCAAAATTAAGAAAGAACACTAGTAAAAGTAAAGAAATACGTCGACATCCAAATAAGCGAATTAAGAACTCTGTTTGGTATGATGAATTCACGTCTGCACTGTAAGAATATCTTCGGCGCCCCTTTTTACAGTAGGAGGCCTAGAAATAGAATGAATGGTTCAGTATATCAGTAATATTTCCACACTATAAACCTGCAGACTCGTTAAAAAAACCGGAACAATTCAAATCGGAGTACAAGTAAACTCGCTTAAACGACGTAATTTCCGAAATTACACAAATGTACGATCGTAGATCGGTTCAGGACTACTCCAACATTAATTCTACACTATAACAATTCACCACATTGAAATATAAACATTTGAATTAAGAGAGGTACAATTCAAATCGAAGTTCAAGTAAACAAACTTGTTTGAACGACGTAAATCCATATTTTACACGGGTTTACAAGATTGGAACGGTTCAGCATTTCTGTAGCATAAATTCTACAATACTCTTATTATTTAATTGCATTTCATTTATTGAATTCCATAAATCTCACATTAGCATTCAAGCTGTAGGCCAAGATGTGGAACAACTGAAGTTGGGAAAACCTAGGAAAAACCCAACCATGTTAGATTATCGTTTCGGCAGCTTACAAGTCCAAACGAAGTTTCGAATCAGTAGGCTAGCGAGTCTGCCGCCTGAGCTACGTTGGTGGCTACACAGGGAATATACTGTACCCTTGTAACAAGCAGATGATTCCATTTATAACCTGAATAATAAATTATTCTTGAGTTGAGCTATAAAATATAATACATAGCAAGTAAATTAATTCAATATAAAAGCATAAACAATTCAATCAGTTGAGATATGCAAATATAGATAACATATCATGCAAATTACTTCACAATTTACAAACAAACAATTCATCAGTCGAGTTATGCCGATTACTATTCAATTTACAGCATATAGAATTCATAGTCAAGATATAAAAAGTAGGGCCTATACAATACATAGTAGATTAATTCAATTTACAAGAGTATTTCACATGAGCCATATAAAAATTGTACCATATATATCTGGTAGATTAATTCAATTTATAAAGATAAATATAGAATGTAGCTAGATGGATGGATGAATTCAACAATCAAATACACACAGATGCACTATACCATCAGAATTTGCTCTTAAATCCAATGCACGGGTCTTCTTGACCGTACGTGCTTATAAAACAAGTCCTACTTTGTACAGCTTACACTAACAGAGGATATGGCGATCGATTTGTATTATGTATAAATATGTAGAAGTTTAGTTTAATTTGTTTGAAAATTTTCTCATGGTTCTTCAAACATTCAAGACAAGTAGTGCCCTGAAAAAAATACATACAGTGAACTCTTTTCAACAGCTTACACTAACAGAGGATATGGCGATCGATTTGTATTATGTATAAATATGTAGAAGTTTAGTTTAATTTGTTTGAAAATTTTCTCATGGTTCTTCAAACATTCAAGACAAGTAGTGCCCTGAAAAAAATACATTCAGTGAACTCTTTTCAACAGCTTACACTAACAGAGGATATGGAGATCGATTTGTATTATGTATAAATATGTAGAAGTTTTGTTTAATTTGTTTGAAAATTTTCTCATGGTCCTTCAAACATTCAAGACAAGTAGTGCCCTGAAAAAAATACACACAGTGAACTCTTTTCAACAGCTTACACTCACAGAGGATATGGAGATCGATTTGTATTATGTATAAATATGTAGAAGTTTAGTTTAATTTGCTTGAAAATTTTCTCATGGTTCTTCAAACATTCAAGACAAGTAGTGCCCTGAAAAAATAAATACAGTGAACTTTTTTCAACAGCTTACACCAACAGAGGATATGGAGATCGATTTGTATTATGTATAAATATGTAGAAGTTTAGTTTAATTAGTTTGAAAATTTTCTCATGGTTCTTCAAACATTCAAGAGAAGTAATGCCCTGAAAAAAATACACACAGTGAACTCTTTTCAACAGCTTACACTCACAGAGGATATGGAGATCGATTTGTATTATGTATAAATATGTAGAAGTTTAGTTTAATTTGTTTGAAAATTTTCTCATGGTTCTTCAAACATTCAAGACAAGTACTGCCCTGAAAAAATACATACAGTGAACTTTTTTCAACAGCTTACACTAACAGAGGATATGGAGATCGATTTGTATTATGTATAAATATGTAGAAGTTTAGTTTAATTTGTTTGAAAATTTTCTCATGGTTCTTCAAACATTCAAGACAAGTAGTGCCCTGAAAAAAATACACACAGTGAACTCTTTTCAACAGCTTACACTCACAGAGGATATGGAGATCGATTTGTATTATGTATAAATATGTAGAAGTTTAGTTTAATTTGTTTGAAAATTTTCTCATGGTTCTTCAAACATTCAAGACAAGTAGTGAACTGAAAAAAATACATTCAGTGAACTCTTTTCAACAGCTTACACTAACAGAGGATATGGAGATCGATTTGTATTATGTATAAATATGTAGAAGTTTAATTTAATTTCTTTGAAAATTTTCTCATGGTTCTTCAAACATTCAAGACTAGTGCCGTGAAAAAAATACACACAGTGAACTATTTTTAACTGCTTACACTAGCAGAGGATATGGCGATCGATTTCTATTATGTATAAATATGTAGAAGTTTAGTTTAATTTGTTTGAAAATTTTCTCATGGTTCTTCAAACATTCAAGACTAGTGCCGTGAAAAAAATACACACAGTGAACTATTTTTAACTGCTTACACTCACAGAGGATATGGAGATCGATTTGTATTATGTATAAATATGTAGAAGTTTAGTTTAATTTGTTTGAAAATTTTCTCATGGTTCTTCAAACATTCAAGACAAGTAGTGCCCTGAAAAAAATACACACAGTGAACTCTTTTCAACAGCTTACACTCACAGAGGATATGGCGATCGATTTGTATTATGTATAAATATGTAGAAGTTTAGTTTAATTTGTTTGAAAATTTTCTCATGGTTCTTCAAACATTCAAGACAAGTAGTGAACTGAAAAAAATACATTCAGTGAACTCTTTTCAACAGCTTACACTAACAGAGGATATGGAGATCGATTTGTATTATGTATAAATATGTAGAAGTTTAATTTAATTTTGTTTGAAAATTTTCTCATGGTTCTTCAAACATTCAAGACTAGTGCCGTGAAAAAAATACACACAGTGAACTATTTTTAACTGCTTACACTAACAGAGGATATGGCGATCGATTTCTATTATGTATAAATATGTAGAAGTTTAGTTTAATTAGTTTGAAAATTTTCTCATGGTTCTTCAAACATTCAAGACAAGTAGTACCCTGAAAAAAATACATACAGTGAACTCTTTTCAACAGCTTACACTAACAGAGGATATGGCGATCGATTTGTATTATGTATAAATATGTAGAAGTTTAGTTTAATTTGTTTGAAAATTTTCTCATGGTTCTTCAAACATTCAAGACTAGTGCCGTGAAAAAAATACACACAGTGAACTATTTTTAACTGCTTACACTAACAGAGGATATGGCGATCGATTTGTATTATGTATAAATATGTAGAAGTTTAGTTTAATTTGTTTGAAAATTTTCTCATGGTTCTTCAAACATTCAAGACAAGTAGTACCCTGAAAAAAATACATACAATGAACTCTTTTCAACAGCTTACACTAACAGAGGATATGGCGATCGATTTGTATTATGTATAAATATGTAGAAGTTTAGTTTAATTTGTTTGAAAATTTTCTCATGGTTCTTCAAACATTCAAGACAAGTAGTGCCCTGAAAAAAATACACACAGTGAACTCTTTTCAACAGCTTACACTAACAGAGGATATGGAGATCGATTTGTATTATGTATAAATATGTAGAAGTTTAGTTTAATTTGTTTGAAAATTTTCTCATGGTTCTTCAAACATTCAAGACAAGTAGTGCCCTGAAAAAAATACATACAGTGAACTCTTTTCAACAGCTTACACTAACAGAGGATATGGAGATCGATTTGTATTATGTATAAATATGTAGAAGTTTAGTTTAATTTGTTTGAAAATTTTCTCATGGTTCTTCAAACATTCAAGACAAGTAGTGCCCTGAAAAAAATACATACAGTGAACTCTTTTTAACAGCTTACACTAACAGAGGATATGGCGATCGATTTGTATTATGTATAAATATGTAGAAGTTTAGTTTAATTTGTTTGAAAATTTTCTCATGGTTCTTCAAACATTCAAGACAAGTAGTGCCCTGAAAAAAAATACACACAGTGAACTCATTTCAACAGCTTACACTAACAGAGGATATGGAGATCGATTTGTATTATGTATAAATATGTAGAAGTTTAGTTTAATTTGTTTGAAAATTTTCTCATGGTTCTTCAAACATTCAAGACAAGTAGTGCCCTGAAAAAATACATACAGTGAATTTTTTCAACATATTACACTAATAGAGGATATGGAGATCGATTTGTATTATGTATAAATATGTAGAAGTTTAGTTTAATTTGTTTGAAAATTTTCTCATGGCTCTTCAAACATTCAAGAGAAGTAATGCCCTGAAAAAAATACATACAGTGAACTCCTTTCAACAGCTTACACTAACAGAGGATTGCACTAACAAAGAATATGGAGATCGGATTTGTATCCTTTATTAAAATAATTGTCTAGATTAGTACTAAAGGTATCTACGTTTTTTAAATAAAAAATCACAGGAAAAATGCACTCGAAAGGCTACATCAAGATTTCTCAACTTTGGAAAATGTTTTTACATGATGTCCTTTTATCTACACCAGCCATTATTCTTATAGCTTTATGTGAAACGAATGTGTTTAACTTCAGACGAATTGTCTTGAAACATTAATTCGTATTTCATTACGTAATGAAGATATACTAAGTATTACATCTTAAGTTCATTGACATCGTCAATAGAAGATAAGGATCTTAATATATAGCAGAGACTTCAACTTAGGGGTAGTACTGTACATATATTCTGAACGAGTTTTCCAGTTGAAGTGATCAACAATTAACCAAGGAACACTGTGGTTGTAGATTCTTTGGGAAGAGTTCCATTTAACTTAATATTGCGGAAGAAAACAATATTACGTATTGTACATTCAAAAAGAAGCATATCAAAGACAGGCGTAATTCAAATCGAAATTCAATTAAAAAAATTCCCTTAAAGGACGTAATTCCACTTGTAATATACGAACTTACATTCAGCTTTCCTGTAGTATCAATTCTGTGTTATACAAGTACACTACATTCGAAAAGTAGCATATAAGGAGGCAAACGTAAATCAAATCCAACTTCAATTAAACATAAATTGGTTTAAACGATGTAATTCCCCATTTTACACGAATTTTCGACGCTAGAAGAGTTCAGCATTTCTGTAATATTACTTAGAGTTTAAAAATGAACCACGTTAAAAAGTAACTCTAAAAACCAGCCAAGAGTAATTCAAGTCGTGGTTCAAATTAACAAATTCGTTTAATTTCACGTTACAAAAAAGTATGATGTTAGAAAGTCTCAATTCTGTAGTATAAATTGTACACAAAAATCCACCATATTACTAGAGAAATATATGAAGAAAGTCAGTAGTAATTCAAATCTCAGTTCTAGTAAGTAAATTCGCAATAAACAGTAACTCCCTATGTAACACGAATACACGAGTTCAGATGTTCCTCGTTTCTGTAGTATCAGTTCTACAATATAAAATTGCACATTATGGTAGAAGCAATTTAAGAAATACGGGAATAATTCAAATCCAAGTAATAATTCAAATACAAGTTAAAGAAACGAATTAGTTTAAAATAGTTAAACCTTCGTTACATGAAATTACGAGCTTAGAACGGAACAGAATTCATGTTGTACTAATTCTACACTAAAATAGTTTATCAAATTCTAAAAGAGCATAAAGAAAGAACTAATTGAAATCGATGTGAAAGTAATGAAATTAGTTTGAAGTCCTTAATTCATTCTGTTGCACAAATTTAAAACCTTAAAATGTTTGCACAATCTACTCTACTACGCAGTGCACTACTCTACTACGCCGTGCACTACACTACTACGCCATTCACTAAACTACTACGGCGTGCACTACTCTACTACGCCATTCACTAAACTACTACGGCGTGCACTACTCTACTACGCAGTGAAATACTCTACTGCATCTGCTCCACTGTATTTATTTCGTGCGCCACACTACTACGCATTGCACTACTCTACTACGCCTTGCAATACTCCAATGATTCTGCTCCACTGTATTTATACCGTGCACTACACTACTACGCCGTGCAATACTCTACTACGCCGTGCACTACTCTACTACGCCGTGCAATTCGCAACAACGCCGTGCACTACACCACTACGCAATGCTCTACTCTACTACGCCGTGCTCTACTCTACTACGCCATGCAGTACTCTACTACGCCGTGCACTACTCTACTACGCCGTGCAATTCGCAACAACGCCGTGCACTACACCACTACGCAATGCTCTACTCTACTACGCCGTGCAATATTCTACTACGCCGTGCAATTCGCAACAACGCCGTGCACTACACCACTACGCAATGCTCTACTCTACTACGCCGTGCAATACTCTACTACGCCGTGCACTACTCTACTACGCCGTGCACTACTCTACTACGCCGTGCAATTCGCAACAACGCCGTGCACTACACCACTACGCAATGCTCTACTCTACTACGCCATGCAATACTCTACTACGCCGTGCACTACTCTACTACGCCGTGCAATTCGCAACAACGCCGTGCACTACACCACTACGCAATGCTCTACTCTACTACGCCGTGCAATACTCTACTACGCCGTGCAATTCGCAACAACGCCGTGCACTACACCACTACGCAATGCTCTACTCTACTACGCCGTGCAATACTCTACTACGCCGTGCACTACTCTACTACGCCGTGCAATTCGCAACAACGCCGTGCACTACACCACTACGCAATGCTCTACTCTACTACGCCGTGCAATACTCTACTACGCCGTGCACTACTCTACTACGCCGTGCACTACTCTACTACGCCGTGCAATTCGCAACAACGCCGTGCACTACACCACTACGCAATGCTCTACTCTACTACGCCGTGCAATACTCTACTACGCCATGCACTACTCTACTACGCCGTGCAATTCGCAACAACGCCGTGCACTACACCACTACGCAATGCTCTACTCTACTACGCCGTGCAATACTCTACTACGCCGTGCACTACTCTACTACGCCGTGCAATTCGCAACAACGCCGTGCACTACACCACTACGCAATGCTCTACTCTACTACGCCGTGCAATACTCTACTACGCCGTGCACTACTCTACTACGCCGTGCACTACTCTACTACGCCGTGCAATTCGCAACAACGCCGTGCACTACACCACTACGCAATGCTCTACTCTACTACGCCATGCAATACTCTACTACGCCGTGCACTACTCTACTACGCCGTGCAATTCGCAACAACGCCGTGCACTACACCACTACGCAATGCTCTACTCTACTACGCCGTGCAATACTCTACTACGCCGTGCACTACTCTACTACGCCGTGCAATTCGCAACAACGCCGTGCACTACACCACTACGCAATGCTCTACTCTACTACGCCGTGCAATACTCTACTACGCCGTGCACTACTCTACTACGCCGTGCAATTCGCAACAACGCCGTGCACTACACCACTACGCAATGCTCTACTCTACTACGCCATGCAATACTCTACTACGCCGTGCACTACTCTACTACGCCGTGCAATTCGCAACAACGCCGTGCACTACACCACTACGCAATGCTCTACTCTACTACGCCGTGCAATACTCTACTACGCCGTGCACTACTCTACTACGCCGTGCAATTCGCAACAACGCCGTGCACTACACCACTACGCAATGCTCTACTCTACTACGCCGTGCAATACTCTACTACGCCGTGCACTACTCTACTACGCCGTGCACTACTCTACTACGCCGTGCAATTCGCAACAACGCCGTGCACTACACCACTACGCAATGCTCTACTCTACTACGCCATGCAATACTCTACTACGCCGTGCACTACTCTACTACGCCGTGCAATTCGCAACAACGCCGTGCACTACACCACTACGCAATGCTCTACTCTACTACGCCGTGCAATACTCTACTACGCCGTGCACTACTCTACTACGCCGTGCAATTCGCAACAACGCCGTGCACTACACCACTACGCAATGCTCTACTCTACTACGCCGTGCAATACTCTACTACGCCGTGCACTACTCTACTACGCCGTGCACTACTCTACTACGCCGTGCAATTCGCAACAACGCCGTGCACTACACCACTACGCAATGCTCTACTCTACTACGCCGTGCAATACTCTACTACGCCATGCACTACTCTACTACGCCGTGCAATTCGCAACAACGCCGTGCACTACACCACTACGCAATGCTCTACTCTACTACGCCGTGCAATACTCTACTACGCCGTGCACTACTCTACTACGCCGTGCAATACTCTACTACACCATGCAGTACTCTACTACGCCATGCAGTACTCTACTACGCCATGCAGTACTCTACTACGCCATGCAGTACTCTACTACGCCATGCAGTACTCTACTACACCATGCAGTACTCTACTACGCCATGCAGTACTCTACTACGCCATGCAGTACTCTACTACGCCATGCAGTACTCTACTACGCCATGCAGTACTCTACTACGCCATGCAGTACTCTACTACACCATGCAGTACTCTACTACGCCATGCACTACACTACTACGCCATGCACTACACTACTACACCATGCAGTACTCTACTACGCCATGCACTACACTACTACGCCATGCACTACACTACTACACCATGCAGTACTCTACTACGCCATGCAATACTCTACTACGCCATGCACTACACTACTACACCATGCAGTACTCTACTACACCATGCACTACACTACTACACCATGCAATACTCTACTACGCCATGCACTATTCTACTACGCCATGCACTACACTACTACGCCATGCACTACACTACTACGCCATGCAATACTCTACTACGCCATGCACTACACTACTACGCCATGCACTACACTACTACGCCATGCACTACACTACTACACCATGCAGTACTCTACTACACCATGCACTACACTACTACACCATGCAGTACTCTACTACACCATGCAATACTCTACTACGCCATGCACTACACTACTACACCATGCAATACTCTACTACGCCATGCACTACACTACTACACCATGCAGTACACTACTACACCATGCACTACACTACTACACCATGCACTACACTACTACGCCATGCACTACACTACTACACCATGCAATACTCTACTACGCCATGCACTACACTACTACACCATGCAATACTCTACTACGCCATGCAGTACTCTACTACGCCATGCACTACACTACTACACCATGCAATACTCTACTACGCCATGCAGTACTCTACTACACCATGCAATACTCTACTACGCCATGCACTACACTACTACACCATGCAGTACTCTACTACACCATGCAATACTCTACTACGCCATGCACTACACTACTACACCATGCAATACTCTACTACGCCATGCAGTACTCTACTACGCCATGCACTACACTACTACACCATGCAATACTCTACTACGCCATGCAGTACTCTACTACACCATGCAATACTCTACTACGCCATGCACTACACTACTACACCATGCAATACTCTACTACGCCATGCAGTACTCTACTACGCCATGCACTACACTACTACACCATGCAATACTCTACTACGCCATGCACTACACTACTACACCATGCAGTACACTACTACACCATGCACTACACTACTACACCATGCACTACACTACTACACCATGCAATACTCTACTACGCCATGCACTACACTACTACACCATGCAATACTCTACTACGCCATGCAGTACTCTACTACGCCATGCACTACACTACTACACCATGCAATACTCTACTACGCCATGCAGTACTCTACTACGCCATGCACTACACTACTACACCATGCAATACTCTACTACGCCATGCACTACACTACTACACCATGCAGTACACTACTACACCATGCACTACACTACTACACCATGCACTACACTACTACACCATGCAATACTCTACTACGCCATGCAGTACACTACTACACCATGCAATACTCTACTACGCCATGCACTACACTCCTACACCATGCAGTACACTACTACACCATGCACTACACTACTACGCCATGCAGTACACTACTACGCCATGCACTACACTACTACGCCATGCAGTACACTACTACGCCATGCACTACACTACTACACCATGCAGTACACTACTACACCATGCAATACTCTACTACGCCATGCACTACACTACTACACCATGCAGTACACTACTACACCATGCACTACACTACTACACCATGCACTACACTACTACACCATGCAATACTCTACTACGCCATGCAGTACACTACTACACCATGCAATACTCTACTACGCCATGCACTACACTACTACGCCATGCAGTACACTACTACGCCATGCACTACACTACTACGCCATGCAGTACACTACTACACCATGCAATACTCTACTACGCCATGCACTACACTACTACACCATGCAGTACACTACTACACCATGCACTACACTACTACACCATGCAATACTCTACTACGCCATGCAGTACACTACTACACCATGCAATACTCTACTACGCCATGCACTACACTACTACGCCATGCAATACTCTACTACGCCATGCACTACACTACTACGCCATGCACTACACTACTACGCCATGCACTACTCTACTACGCCATGCACTACACTACTACGCCATGCAATACTCTACTACGCCATGCACTACACTACTACGCCATGCACTACACTACTACGCCATGCACTACTCTACTACGCCATGCACTACACTACTACACCATGCAGTACTCTACTACACCATGCACTACACTACTACACCATGCAATACTCTACTACGCCATGCACTACTCTACTACGCCATGCACTACACTACTACGCCATGCACTACACTACTACGCCATGCAATACTCTACTACGCCATGCACTACACTACTACGCCATGCACTACACTACTACGCCATGCACTACACTACTACACCATGCAGTACTCTACTACACCATGCACTACACTACTACACCATGCAGTACTCTACTACACCATGCAATACTCTACTACGCCATGCACTACACTACTACACCATGCACTACACTACTACACCATGCAATACTCTACTACGCCATGCACTACACTACTACACCATGCAATACTCTACTACGCCATGCAGTACTCTACTACGCCATGCACTACACTACTACACCATGCAATACTCTACTACGCCATGCAGTACTCTACTACACCATGCAATACTCTACTACGCCATGCACTACACTACTACACCATGCAGTACTCTACTACGCCATGCACTACACTACTACACCATGCAATACTCTACTACGCCATGCACTACACTACTACACCATGCAGTACACTACTACACCATGCACTACACTACTACACCATGCACTACACTACTACACCATGCAATACTCTACTACGCCATGCACTACACTACTACGCCATGCACTACACTACTACGCCATGCACTACACTACTACACCATGCAATACTCTACTACGCCATGCACTACACTACTACACCATGCAGTACACTACTACACCATGCACTACACTACTACACCATGCAATACTCTACTACGCCATGCACTACACTACTACGCCATGCACTACACTACTACGCCATGCACTACACTACTACACCATGCAGTACACTACTACACCATGCACTACACTACTACACCATGCACTACACTACTACACCATGCAATACTCTACTACGCCATGCACTACACTACTACACCATGCACTACACTACTACGCCATGCACTACACTACTACACCATGCAGTACTCTACTACACCATGCACTACACTACTACACCATGCACTACACTACTACGCCATGCACTACACTACTACACCATGCACTACACTACTACGCCATGCAATACTCTACTACGCCATGCACTACACTACTACACCATGCACTACACTACTACGCCATGCACTACACTACTACACCATGCAGTACTCTACTACACCATGCACTACACTACTACACCATGCACTACACTACTACACCATGCACTACACTACTACACCATGCACTACACTACTACACCATGCAATACTCTACTACGCCATGCACTACACTACTACACCATGCACTACACTACTACGCCATGCACTACACTACTACACCATGCAGTACTCTACTACACCATGCACTACACTACTACACCATGCAGTACTCTACTACGCCATGCACTACACTACTACACCATGCACTACACTACTACGCCATGCACTACACTACTACGCCATGCACTACACTACTACACCATGCAATACTCTACTACACCATGCACTACACTACTACGCCATGCACTACACTACTACGCCATGCACTACACTACTACACCATGCACTACACTACTACACCATGCAGTACACTACTACACCATGCACTACACTACTACACCATGCAATACTCTACTACGCCATGCACTACACTACTACACCATGCAGTACACTACTACACCATGCACTACACTACTACACCATGCACTACACTACTACACCATGCAATACTCTACTACGCCATGCAGTACACTACTACACCATGCAATACTCTACTACGCCATGCACTACACTACTACGCCATGCACTACACTACTACACCATGCAGTACTCTACT
This sequence comes from Periplaneta americana, assembly GCF_040183065.1. Taxonomy (NCBI): domain Eukaryota; kingdom Metazoa; phylum Arthropoda; class Insecta; order Blattodea; family Blattidae; genus Periplaneta; species Periplaneta americana. Next base: position 11,331,427 of record NC_091121.1, read on the forward strand.
ACGCCATGCACTACTCTACTACGCCATGCACTACACTACTACGCCATGCAATACTCTACTACGCCATGCACTACACTACTACGCCATGCACTACACTACTACGCCATGCACTACACTACTACACCATGCACTACACTACTACGCCATGCACTACACTACTACGCCATGCACTACACTACTACGCCATGCACTACTCTACTACGCCATGCACTACACTACTACGCCATGCACTACACTACTACGCCATGCACTACACTACTACGCCATGCACTACACTACTACGCCATGCACTACACTACTACGCCATGCACTACACTACTACGCCATGCACTACACTACTACGCCATGCAATACTCTACTACGCCATGCACTACTCTACTACGCCATGCACTACACTACTACGCCATGCACTACACTACTACGCCATGCACTACACTACTACGCCATGCACTACACTACTACGCCATGCAATACTCTACTACGCCATGCACTACTCTACTACGCCATGCACTACACTACTACGCCATGCAATACTCTACTACGCCATGCACTACTCTACTACGCCATGCACTACACTACTACGCCATGCACTACACTACTACGCCATGCACTACACTACTACGCCATGCACTACACTACTACGCCATGCACTACACTACTACGCCATGCAATACTCTACTACGCCATGCACTACTCTACTACGCCATGCACTACACTACTACGCCATGCAATACTCTACTACGCCATGCACTACACTACTACGCCATGCAATACTCTACTACGCCATGCACTACTCTACTACGCCATGCAATACTCTACTACGCCATGCACTACACTACTACACCATGCAGTACTCTACTACGCCATGCACTACTCTACTACGCCATGCACTACACTACTACGCCATGCAATACTCTACTACGCCATGCAGTACACTACTACGCCATGCACTACACTACTACGCCATGCAGTACACTACTACACCATGCAATACTCTACTACGCCATGCACTACACTACTACACCATGCAGTACACTACTACACCATGCACTACACTACTACACCATGCAGTACACTACTACACCATGCACTACACTACTACACCATGCAATACTCTACTACGCCATGCAGTACACTACTACACCATGCAATACTCTACTACGCCATGCACTACACTACTACACCATGCAATACTCTACTACGCCATGCACTACACTACTACACCATGCAATACTCTACTACGCCATGCACTACACTACTACACCATGCACTACACTACTACGCCATGCACTACACTACTACGCCATGCACTACACTACTACGCCATGCACTACTCTACTACGCCATGCACTACACTACTACACCATGCACTACACTACTACGCCATGCACTACACTACTACGCCATGCACTACACTACTACGCCATGCACTACACTACTACGCCATGCACTACACTACTACGCCATGCACTACACTACTACGCCATGCACTACACTACTACGCCATGCACTACACTACTACGCCATGCACTACACTACTACGCCATGCACTACTCTACCACGCCATGCAATACTCTACTACGCCATGCACTACACTACTACGCCATGCACTACACTACTACGCCATGCACTACACTACTACGCCATGCACTACACTACTACGCCATGCACTACACTACTACGCCATGCACTACACTACTACGCCATGCAATACTCTACTACGCCATGCACTACTCTACTACGCCATGCACTACACTACTACGCCATGCACTACACTACTACGCCATGCACTACACTACTACGCCATGCACTACACTACTACGCCATGCAATACTCTACTACGCCATGCACTACTCTACTACGCCATGCACTACACTACTACGCCATGCAATACTCTACTACGCCATGCACTACTCTACTACGCCATGCACTACACTACTACGCCATGCACTACACTACTACGCCATGCACTACACTACTACGCCATGCACTACACTACTACGCCATGCACTACACTACTACGCCATGCACTACACTACTACGCCATGCAATACTCTACTACGCCATGCACTACTCTACTACGCCATGCACTACACTACTACGCCATGCAATACTCTACTACGCCATGCACTACACTACTACGCCATGCAATACTCTACTACGCCATGCACTACTCTACTACGCCATGCAATACTCTACTACGCCATGCACTACACTACTACACCATGCAGTACTCTACTACGCCATGCACTACTCTACTACGCCATGCACTACACTACTACGCCATGCAATACTCTACTACGCCATGCAGTACACTACTACGCCATGCACTACACTACTACGCCATGCAGTACACTACTACACCATGCAATACTCTACTACGCCATGCACTACACTACTACACCATGCAGTACACTACTACACCATGCACTACACTACTACACCATGCAGTACACTACACCATGCACTACACTACTACACCATGCAATACTCTACTACGCCATGCAGTACACTACTACACCATGCAATACTCTACTACGCCATGCACTACACTACTACACCATGCAATACTCTACTACGCCATGCACTACACTACTACACCATGCAATACTCTACTACGCCATGCACTACACTACTACGCCATGCACTACACTACTACGCCATGCACTACACTACTACGCCATGCACTACACTACTACGCCATGCACTACACTACTACACCATGCACTACACTACTACGCCATGCACTACACTACTACGCCATGCACTACACTACTACGCCATGCACTACTCTACTACGCCATGCAATACTCTACTACGCCATGCACTACACTACTACGCCATGCACTACACTACTACGCCATGCACTACACTACTACGCCATGCACTACACTACTACGCCATGCACTACACTACTACGCCATGCAATACTCTACTACGCCATGCACTACTCTACTACGCCATGCACTACACTACTACGCCATGCACTACACTACTACGCCATGCACTACACTACTACGCCATGCACTACACTACTACGCCATGCAATACTCTACTACGCCATGCACTACTCTACTACGCCATGCACTACACTACTACGCCATGCAATACTCTACTACGCCATGCACTACTCTACTACGCCATGCACTACACTACTACGCCATGCACTACACTACTACGCCATGCACTACACTACTACGCCATGCACTACACTACTACGCCATGCACTACACTACTACGCCATGCAATACTCTACTACGCCATGCACTACTCTACTACGCCATGCACTACACTACTACGCCATGCAATACTCTACTACGCCATGCACTACACTACTACGCCATGCAATACTCTACTACGCCATGCACTACTCTACTACGCCATGCAATACTCTACTACGCCATGCACTACACTACTACACCATGCAGTACTCTACTACGCCATGCACTACTCTACTACGCCATGCACTACACTACTACGCCATGCAATACTCTACTACGCCATGCAGTACACTACTACGCCATGCACTACACTACTACGCCATGCAGTACACTACTACACCATGCAATACTCTACTACGCCATGCACTACACTACTACACCATGCAGTACACTACTACACCATGCACTACACTACTACACCATGCAGTACACTACTACACCATGCAATACTCTACTACACCATGCAGTACTCTACTACGCCATGCACTACACTACTACGCCATGCAGTACACTACTACACCATGCAGTACTCTACTACGCCATGCACTACACTACTACACCATGCACTACACTACTACACCATGCAATACTCTACTACGCCATGCACTACACTACTACACCATGCAATACTCTACTACGCCATGCACTACACTACTACACCATGCAATACTCTACTACGCCATGCACTACACTACTACACCATGCACTACACTACTACGCCATGCACTACACTACTACGCCATGCACTACACTACTACGCCATGCACTACTCTACTACGCCATGCACTACACTACTACACCATGCACTACACTACTACGCCATGCACTACACTACTACGCCATGCACTACACTACTACGCCATGCACTACACTACTACGCCATGCACTACACTACTACACCATGCACTACACTACTACACCATGCAATACTCTACTACGCCATGCAGTACACTACTACACCATGCACTACACTACTACGCCATGCACTACACTACTACGCCATGCACTACTCTACTACGCCATGCACTACACTACTACGCCATGCACTACACTACTACGCCATGCACTACACTACTACACCATGCAATACTCTACTACGCCATGCACTACACTACTACACCATGCAATACTCTACTACGCCATGCACTACACTACTACACCATGCAATACTCTACTACGCCATGCACTACACTACTACACCATGCAATACTCTACTACGCCATGCACTACACTACTACACCATGCAATACTCTACTACGCCATGCACTACACTACTACACCATGCAATACTCTACTACGCCATGCAGTACACTACTACACCATGCACTACACTACTACGCCATGCACTACACTACTACGCCATGCACTACACTACTACGCCATGCACTACTCTACTACGCCATGCACTACACTACTACACCATGCACTACACTACTACGCCATGCACTACACTACTACGCCATGCACTACACTACTACGCCATGCACTACACTACTACGCCATGCACTACACTACTACGCCATGCACTACACTACTACACCATGCACTACACTACTACGCCATGCACTACACTACTACGCCATGCACTACACTACTACGCCATGCACTACTCTACTACGCCATGCAATACTCTACTACGCCATGCACTACACTACTACGCCATGCACTACACTACTACGCCATGCACTACACTACTACGCCATGCACTACACTACTACGCCATGCACTACACTACTACGCCATGCACTACACTACTACGCCATGCAATACTCTACTACGCCATGCACTACTCTACTACGCCATGCACTACACTACTACGCCATGCACTACACTACTACGCCATGCACTACACTACTACGCCATGCACTACACTACTACGCCATGCACTACACTACTACGCCATGCAATACTCTACTACGCCATGCACTACTCTACTACGCCATGCACTACACTACTACGCCATGCACTACACTACTACGCCATGCACTACACTACTACGCCATGCACTACACTACTACGCCATGCAATACTCTACTACGCCATGCACTACTCTACTACGCCATGCACTACACTACTACGCCATGCAATACTCTACTACGCCATGCACTACTCTACTACGCCATGCACTACACTACTACGCCATGCACTACACTACTACGCCATGCACTACCCTACTACGCCATGCACTACACTACTACGCCATGCACTACACTACTACGCCATGCAATACTCTACTACGCCATGCACTACTCTACTACGCCATGCACTACACTACTACGCCATGCAATACTCTACTACGCCATGCACTACACTACTACGCCATGCAATACTCTACTACGCCATGCACTACTCTACTACGCCATGCAATACTCTACTACGCCATGCACTACACTACTACACCATGCAGTACTCTACTACGCCATGCACTACTCTACTACGCCATGCACTACACTACTACGCCATGCAATACTCTACTACGCCATGCAGTACACTACTACGCCATGCACTACACTACTACGCCATGCAGTACACTACTACACCATGCAATACTCTACTACGCCATGCACTACACTACTACACCATGCAGTACACTACTACACCATGCACTACACTACTACACCATGCAGTACACTACACCATGCACTACACTACTACACCATGCAATACTCTACTACGCCATGCAGTACACTACTACACCATGCAATACTCTACTACGCCATGCACTACACTACTACACCATGCAATACTCTACTACGCCATGCACTACACTACTACACCATGCAATACTCTACTACGCCATGCACTACACTACTACGCCATGCACTACACTACTACGCCATGCACTACACTACTACGCCATGCACTACACTACTACGCCATGCACTACACTACTACACCATGCACTACACTACTACGCCATGCACTACACTACTACGCCATGCACTACACTACTACGCCATGCACTACTCTACTACGCCATGCAATACTCTACTACGCCATGCACTACACTACTACGCCATGCACTACACTACTACGCCATGCACTACACTACTACGCCATGCACTACACTACTACGCCATGCACTACACTACTACGCCATGCACTACACTACTACGCCATGCAATACTCTACTACGCCATGCACTACTCTACTACGCCATGCACTACACTACTACGCCATGCACTACACTACTACGCCATGCACTACACTACTACGCCATGCACTACACTACTACGCCATGCAATACTCTACTACGCCATGCACTACTCTACTACGCCATGCACTACACTACTACGCCATGCAATACTCTACTACGCCATGCACTACTCTACTACGCCATGCACTACACTACTACGCCATGCACTACACTACTACGCCATGCACTACACTACTACGCCATGCAATACTCTACTACGCCATGCACTACTCTACTACGCCATGCACTACACTACTACGCCATGCAATACTCTACTACGCCATGCACTACACTACTACGCCATGCAATACTCTACTACGCCATGCACTACTCTACTACGCCATGCAATACTCTACTACGCCATGCACTACACTACTACACCATGCAGTACTCTACTACGCCATGCACTACTCTACTACGCCATGCACTACACTACTACGCCATGCAATACTCTACTACGCCATGCAGTACACTACTACGCCATGCACTACACTACTACGCCATGCAGTACACTACTACACCATGCAATACTCTACTACGCCATGCACTACACTACTACACCATGCAGTACACTACTACACCATGCACTACACTACTACACCATGCAGTACACTACTACACCATGCACTACACTACTACACCATGCAATACTCTACTACGCCATGCACTACACTACTACACCATGCAATACTCTACTACGCCATGCACTACACTACTACACCATGCAATACTCTACTACGCCATGCACTACACTACTACACCATGCACTACACTACTACGCCATGCACTACACTACTACGCCATGCACTACACTACTACGCCATGCACTACTCTACTACGCCATGCACTACACTACTACACCATGCACTACACTACTACGCCATGCACTACACTACTACGCCATGCACTACACTACTACGCCATGCACTACACTACTACGCCATGCACTACACTACTACGCCATGCACTACACTACTACGCCATGCACTACACTACTACACCATGCACTACACTACTACGCCATGCACTACACTACTACGCCATGCACTACACTACTACGCCATGCACTACTCTACTACGCCATGCAATACTCTACTACGCCATGCACTACACTACTACGCCATGCACTACACTACTACGCCATGCACTACACTACTACGCCATGCACTACACTACTACGCCATGCACTACACTACTACGCCATGCACTACACTACTACGCCATGCAATACTCTACTACGCCATGCACTACTCTACTACGCCATGCACTACACTACTACGCCATGCACTACACTACTACGCCATGCACTACACTACTACGCCATGCACTACACTACTACGCCATGCAATACTCTACTACGCCATGCACTACTCTACTACGCCATGCACTACACTACTACGCCATGCAATACTCTACTACGCCATGCACTACTCTACTACGCCATGCACTACACTACTACGCCATGCACTACACTACTACGCCATGCACTACACTACTACGCCATGCACTACACTACTACGCCATGCACTACACTACTACGCCATGCAATACTCTACTACGCCATGCACTACTCTACTACGCCATGCACTACACTACTACGCCATGCACTACACTACTACGCCATGCAATACTCTACTACGCCATGCACTACACTACTACGCCATGCAATACTCTACTACGCCATGCACTACTCTACTACGCCATGCAATACTCTACTACGCCATGCACTACACTACTACACCATGCAGTACTCTACTACGCCATGCACTACACTACTACGCCATGCAATACTCTACTACGCCATGCAGTACACTACTACACCATGCAATACTCTACTACGCCATGCACTACACTACTACACCATGCAATACTCTACTACGCCATGCACTACACTACTACACCATGCAATACTCTACTACGCCATGCACTACACTACTACACCATGCAGTACACTACTACACCATGCACTACACTACTACACCATGCAGTACACTACTACACCATGCACTACACTACTACACCATGCAATACTCTACTACGCCATGCAGTACACTACTACACCATGCAATACTCTACTACGCCATGCACTACACTACTACACCATGCACTACACTACTACACCATGCAGTACACTACTACACCATGCACTACACTACTACACCATGCAATACTCTACTACGCCATGCACTACACTACTACGCCATGCACTACACTACTACGCCATGCACTACACTACTACGCCATGCACTACACTACTACACCATGCACTACACTACTACACCATGCAATACTCTACTACGCCATGCACTACACTACTACGCCATGCACTACACTACTACGCCATGCACTACACTACTACACCATGCAGTACACTACTACGCCATGCACTACACTACTACGCCATGCACTACACTACTACACCATGCAGTACACTACTACACCATGCACTACACTACTACACCATGCAGTACACTACTACACCATGCACTACACTACTACACCATGCAATACTCTACTACGCCATGCACTACACTACTACACCATGCAATACTCTACTACGCCATGCACTACACTACTACACCATGCAATACTCTACTACGCCATGCACTACACTACTACACCATGCACTACACTACTACGCCATGCACTACACTACTACGCCATGCACTACACTACTACGCCATGCACTACTCTACTACGCCATGCACTACACTACTACGCCATGCAGCTACACTACTACACCATGCAATACTCTACTACGCCATGCACTACACTACTACACCATGCAGTACACTACTACACCATGCACTACACTACTACACCATGCAGTACACTACACCATGCACTACACTACTACACCATGCAATACTCTACTACGCCATGCAGTACACTACTACACCATGCAATACTCTACTACGCCATGCACTACACTACTACACCATGCAATACTCTACTACGCCATGCACTACACTACTACACCATGCAATACTCTACTACGCCATGCACTACACTACTACGCCATGCACTACACTACTACGCCATGCACTACACTACTACGCCATGCACTACACTACTACGCCATGCACTACACTACTACACCATGCACTACACTACTACGCCATGCACTACACTACTACGCCATGCACTACACTACTACGCCATGCACTACTCTACTACGCCATGCAATACTCTACTACGCCATGCACTACACTACTACGCCATGCACTACACTACTACGCCATGCACTACACTACTACGCCATGCACTACACTACTACGCCATGCACTACACTACTACGCCATGCACTACACTACTACGCCATGCAATACTCTACTACGCCATGCACTACTCTACTACGCCATGCACTACACTACTACGCCATGCACTACACTACTACGCCATGCACTACACTACTACGCCATGCACTACACTACTACGCCATGCAATACTCTACTACGCCATGCACTACTCTACTACGCCATGCACTACACTACTACGCCATGCAATACTCTACTACGCCATGCACTACTCTACTACGCCATGCACTACACTACTACGCCATGCACTACACTACTACGCCATGCACTACACTACTACGCCATGCACTACACTACTACGCCATGCACTACACTACTACGCCATGCAATACTCTACTACGCCATGCACTACTCTACTACGCCATGCACTACACTACTACGCCATGCAATACTCTACTACGCCATGCACTACACTACTACGCCATGCAATACTCTACTACGCCATGCACTACTCTACTACGCCATGCAATACTCTACTACGCCATGCACTACACTACTACACCATGCAGTACTCTACTACGCCATGCACTACTCTACTACGCCATGCACTACACTACTACGCCATGCAATACTCTACTACGCCATGCAGTACACTACTACGCCATGCACTACACTACTACGCCATGCAGTACACTACTACACCATGCAATACTCTACTACGCCATGCACTACACTACTACACCATGCAGTACACTACTACACCATGCACTACACTACTACACCATGCAGTACACTACTACACCATGCACTACACTACTACACCATGCAATACTCTACTACGCCATGCACTACACTACTACACCATGCAATACTCTACTACGCCATGCACTACACTACTACACCATGCAATACTCTACTACGCCATGCACTACACTACTACACCATGCACTACACTACTACGCCATGCACTACACTACTACGCCATGCACTACACTACTACGCCATGCACTACTCTACTACGCCATGCACTACACTACTACACCATGCACTACACTACTACGCCATGCACTACACTACTACGCCATGCACTACACTACTACGCCATGCACTACACTACTACGCCATGCACTACACTACTACGCCATGCACTACACTACTACACCATGCACTACACTACTACGCCATGCACTACACTACTACGCCATGCACTACACTACTACGCCATGCACTACTCTACTACGCCATGCAATACTCTACTACGCCATGCACTACACTACTACGCCATGCACTACACTACTACGCCATGCACTACACTACTACGCCATGCACTACACTACTACGCCATGCACTACACTACTACGCCATGCACTACACTACTACGCCATGCAATACTCTACTACGCCATGCACTACTCTACTACGCCATGCACTACACTACTACGCCATGCACTACACTACTACGCCATGCACTACACTACTACGCCATGCACTACACTACTACGCCATGCACTACACTACTACGCCATGCAATACTCTACTACGCCATGCACTACTCTACTACGCCATGCACTACACTACTACGCCATGCACTACACTACTACGCCATGCACTACACTACTACGCCATGCACTACACTACTACGCCATGCACTACACTACTACGCCATGCACTACACTACTACGCCATGCACTACACTACTACGCCATGCAATACTCTACTACGCCATGCACTACTCTACTACGCCATGCACTACACTACTACGCCATGCACTACACTACTACGCCATGCAATACTCTACTACGCCATGCACTACACTACTACGCCATGCAATACTCTACTACGCCATGCACTACTCTACTACGCCATGCAATACTCTACTACGCCATGCACTACACTACTACACCATGCAGTACTCTACTACGCCATGCACTACACTACTACGCCATGCAATACTCTACTACGCCATGCAGTACACTACTACACCATGCAATACTCTACTACGCCATGCACTACACTACTACACCATGCAATACTCTACTACGCCATGCACTACACTACTACACCATGCAATACTCTACTACGCCATGCACTACACTACTACACCATGCAGTACACTACTACACCATGCACTACACTACTACACCATGCAGTACACTACTACACCATGCACTACACTACTACACCATGCAATACTCTACTACGCCATGCAGTACACTACTACACCATGCAATACTCTACTACGCCATGCACTACACTACTACACCATGCACTACACTACTACACCATGCAGTACACTACTACACCATGCACTACACTACTACACCATGCAATACTCTACTACGCCATGCACTACACTACTACGCCATGCACTACACTACTACGCCATGCACTACACTACTACGCCATGCACTACACTACTACACCATGCACTACACTACTACACCATGCAATACTCTACTACGCCATGCACTACACTACTACGCCATGCACTACACTACTACGCCATGCACTACACTACTACACCATGCAGTACACTACTACGCCATGCACTACACTACTACGCCATGCACTACACTACTACACCATGCAGTACACTACTACACCATGCACTACACTACTACACCATGCAGTACACTACTACACCATGCACTACACTACTACACCATGCAATACTCTACTACGCCATGCACTACACTACTACACCATGCAATACTCTACTACGCCATGCACTACACTACTACACCATGCAATACTCTACTACGCCATGCACTACACTACTACACCATGCACTACACTACTACGCCATGCACTACACTACTACGCCATGCACTACACTACTACGCCATGCACTACTCTACTACGCCATGCACTACACTACTACACCATGCACTACACTACTACGCCATGCACTACACTACTACGCCATGCACTACACTACTACGCCATGCACTACACTACTACGCCATGCACTACACTACTACGCCATGCACTACACTACTACGCCATGCACTACACTACTACACCATGCACTACACTACTACGCCATGCACTACACTACTACGCCATGCACTACACTACTACGCCATGCACTACTCTACTACGCCATGCAATACTCTACTACGCCATGCACTACACTACTACGCCATGCACTACACTACTACGCCATGCACTACACTACTACGCCATGCACTACACTACTACTACGCCATGCACTACACTACTACGCCATGCAATACTCTACTACGCCATGCACTACTCTACTACGCCATGCACTACACTACTACGCCATGCACTACACTACTACGCCATGCACTACACTACTACGCCATGCACTACACTACTACGCCATGCACTACACTACTACGCCATGCAATACTCTACTACGCCATGCACTACTCTACTACGCCATGCACTACACTACTACGCCATGCACTACACTACTACGCCATGCACTACACTACTACGCCATGCACTACACTACTACGCCATGCAATACTCTACTACGCCATGCACTACTCTACTACGCCATGCACTACACTACTACGCCATGCAATACTCTACTACGCCATGCACTACTCTACTACGCCATGCACTACACTACTACGCCATGCACTACACTACTACGCCATGCACTACCCTACTACGCCATGCACTACACTACTACGCCATGCACTACACTACTACGCCATGCAATACTCTACTACGCCATGCACTACTCTACTACGCCATGCACTACACTACTACGCCATGCACTACACTACTACGCCATGCACTACACTACTACGCCATGCAATACTCTACTACGCCATGCACTACTCTACTACGCCATGCACTACACTACTACGCCATGCAATACTCTACTACGCCATGCACTACTCTACTACGCCATGCACTACACTACTACGCCATGCAATACTCTACTACGCCATGCACTACTCTACTACGCCATGCAATACTCTACTACGCCATGCACTACTCTACTACGCCATGCACTACTCTACTACGCCATGCACTACACTACTACGCCATGCACTACACTACTACGCCATGCACTACACTACTACACCATGCAGTACTCTACTACGCCATGCACTACACTACTACGCCATGCAATACTCTACTACGCCATGCAGTACACTACTACACCATGCAATACTCTACTACGCCATGCACTACACTACTACACCATGCAGTACACTACTACACCATGCACTACACTACTACACCATGCAGTACACTACTACACCATGCACTACACTACTACACCATGCAATACTCTACTACGCCATGCAGTACACTACTACACCATGCAATACTCTACTACGCCATGCACTACACTACTACACCATGCAGTACACTACTACACCATGCACTACACTACTACACCATGCAATACTCTACTACGCCATGCAGTACACTACTACACCATGCAATACTCTACTACGCCATGCACTACACTACTACACCATGCAGTACACTACTACACCATGCACTACACTACTACACCATGCACTACACTACTACGCCATGCACTACACTACTACGCCATGCAATACTCTACTACGCCATGCACTACTCTACTACGCCATGCACTACACTACTACGCCATGCACTACACTACTACGCCATGCACTACACTACTACGCCATGCACTACACTACTACACCATGCACTACACTACTACACCATGCAATACTCTACTACGCCATGCACTACTCTACTACGCCATGCACTACACTACTACGCCATGCACTACACTACTACGCCATGCACTACACTACTACGCCATGCACTACACTACTACACCATGCACTACACTACTACACCATGCAATACTCTACTACGCCATGCACTACACTACTACACCATGCAATACTCTACTACGCCATGCACTACACTACTACGCCATGCACTACACTACTACGCCATGCACTACACTACTACGCCATGCACTACACTACTACGCCATGCAGTACACTACTACACCATGCACTACACTACTACACCATGCAGTACACTACTACACCATGCACTACACTACTACGCCATGCACTACTCTACTACGCCATGCACTACACTACTACGCCATGCACTACACTACTACGCCATGCACTACTCTACTACGCCATGCACTACACTACTACGCCATGCACTACACTACTACGCCATGCACTACACTACTACACCATGCACTACACTACTACACCATGCAATACTCTACTACGCCATGCACTACACTACTACGCCATGCAGTACACTACTACACCATGCACTACACTACTACACCATGCAGTACACTACTACACCATGCACTACACTACTACGCCATGCACTACTCTACTACGCCATGCACTACACTTCTACGCCATGCACTACACTACTACGCCATGCACTACACTACTACGCCATGCAATACTCTACTACGCCATGCACTACTCTACTACGCCATGCACTACACTACTACGCCATGCACTACACTACTACGCCATGCAATACTCTACTACGCCATGCACTACTCTACTACGCCATGCACTACACTACTACGCCATGCACTACACTACTACGCCATGCAATACTCTACTACGCCATGCACTACTCTACTACGCCATGCACTACACTACTACGCCATGCACTACACTACTACGCCATGCACTACACTACTACACCATGCACTACACTACTACACCATGCAATACTCTACTACGCCATGCACTACACTACTACACCATGCAATACTCTACTACGCCATGCACTACACTACTACACCATGCAATACTCTACTACGCCATGCACTACACTACTACGCCATGCACTACACTACTACGCCATGCAGTACACTACTACACCATGCACTACACTACTACACCATGCACTACACTACTACGCCATGCACTACACTACTACGCCATGCAATACTCTACTACGCCATGCACTACTCTACTACGCCATGCACTACACTACTACGCCATGCACTACACTACTACACCATGCAATACTCTACTACGCCATGCACTACACTACTACGCCATGCACTACACTACTACACCATGCAGTACACTACTACACCATGCACTACACTACTACACCATGCAGTACACTACTACACCATGCACTACACTACTACACCATGCAGTACACTACTACGCCATGCACTACACTACTACACCATGCACTACACTACTACACCATGCAGTACACTACTACACCATGCACTACACTACTACACCATGCAGTACACTACTACACCATGCACTACACTACTACACCATGCAGTACACTACTACACCATGCACTACACTACTACACCATGCACTACACTACTACACCATGCACTACACTACTACACCATGCAATACTCTACTACGCCATGCACTACACTACTACACCATGCAATACTCTACTACGCCATGCACTACACTACTACACCATGCAATACTCTACTACGCCATGCACTACACTACTACGCCATGCACTACACTACTACGCCATGCAGTACACTACTACACCATGCACTACACTACTACACCATGCAGTACACTACTACACCATGCACTACACTACTACACCATGCAATACTCTACTACGCCATGCAGTACACTACTACGCCATGCAATACTCTACTACGCCATGCACTACACTACTACACCATGCAATACTCTACTACGCCATGCACTACACTACTACACCATGCAATACTCTACTACGCCATGCACTACACTACTACGCCATGCACTACACTACTACGCCATGCAGTACACTACTACACCATGCACTACACTACTACACCATGCACTACACTACTACGCCATGCACTACACTACTACGCCATGCAATACTCTACTACGCCATGCACTACACTACTACGCCATGCACTACACTACTACACCATGCAGTACACTACTACGCCATGCACTACACTACTACACCATGCAATACTCTACTACGCCATGCACTACACTACTACACCATGCAATACTCTACTACGCCATGCACTACACTACTACGCCATGCACTACACTACTACACCATGCAGTACACTACTACACCATGCACTACACTACTACACCATGCACTACACTACTACACCATGCACTACACTACTACACCATGCACTACACTACTACACCATGCACTACACTACTACGCCATGCAATACTCTACTACGCCATGCAGTACACTACTACACCATGCAATACTCTACTACGCCATGCACTACACTACTACACCATGCACTACACTACTACGCCATGCAATACTCTACTACGCCATGCAGTACACTACTACACCATGCAATACTCTACTACGCCATGCAGTACACTACTACACCATGCAATACTCTACTACACCATGCACTACACTACTACACCATGCAATACTCTACTACGCCATGCAGTACACTACTACACCATGCAATACTCTACTACGCCATGCACTACACTACTACACCATGCAGTACACTACTACACCATGCACTACACTACTACACCATGCAATACTCTACTACGCCATGCACTACACTACTACACCATGCAATACTCTACTACGCCATGCACTACACTACTACGCCATGCACTACACTACTACGCCATGCAGTACACTACTACACCATGCACTACACTACTACACCATGCACTACACTACTACGCCATGCACTACACTACTACGCCATGCAATACTCTACTACGCCATGCACTACTCTACTACGCCATGCACTACACTACTACGCCATGCACTACACTACTACACCATGCAATACTCTACTACGCCATGCACTACACTACTACGCCATGCACTACACTACTACACCATGCAGTACACTACTACACCATGCACTACACTACTACACCATGCACTACACTACTACGCCATGCACTACACTACTACGCCATGCACTACACTACTACACCATGCAGTACACTACTACACCATGCACTACACTACTACACCATGCACTACACTACTACGCCATGCAGTACACTACTACACCATGCACTACACTACTACACCATGCACTACACTACTACGCCATGCACTACACTACTACGCCATGCAATACTCTACTACGCCATGCACTACTCTACTACGCCATGCACTACACTACTACGCCATGCACTACACTACTACACCATGCAATACTCTACTACGCCATGCACTACACTACTACGCCATGCACTACACTACTACACCATGCAGTACACTACTACACCATGCAGTACACTACTACACCATGCACTACACTACTACGCCATGCACTACACTACTACGCCATGCACTACACTACTACACCATGCACTACACTACTACGCCATGCACTACACTACTACGCCATGCAATACTCTACTACGCCATGCACTACACTACTACACCATGCAGTACACTACTACGCCATGCAGTACACTACTACGCCATGCAATACTCTACTACGCCATGCACTACTCTACTACGCCATGCACTACACTACTACGCCATGCACTACACTACTACGCCATGCAATACTCTACTACGCCATGCACTACACTACTACGCCATGCACTACACTACTACGCCATGCACTACACTACTACGCCATGCACTACACTACTACGCCATGCACTACACTACTACGCCATGCAATACACTACTACACCATGCACTACTCTACTACGCCATGCACTACACTACTACGCCATGCACTACACTACTACGCCATGCACTACTCTACTACGCCATGCACTACACTACTACGCCATGCACTACACTACTACGCCATGCAATACTCTACTACGCCATGCACTACTCTACTACGCCATGCACTACACTACTACGCCATGCACTACACTACTACGCCATGCAATACTCTACTACGCCATGCACTACTCTACTACGCCATGCACTACACTACTACGCCATGCACTACACTACTACGCCATGCAATACTCTACTACGCCATGCACTACACTACTACGCCATGCAATACTCTACTACGCCATGCACTACACTACTACGCCATGCAATACTGTACTTATCTCGTGCACTACTCTACTAAACCATGCTCTACTCTACTACGCCATGCACTACAGCACTTATGTCGTGCACTACTCTACTACGTCGTGCACTACTCTACTACGAGGTGCACTACTGTACTTATGTGGTGCACTAATCTACTACGCCATGCACTAATGTACTTACATCCTGCTTTATTCTACTACGCCATGCACTACTCCACTACGTCATGCACTACTGTACTTATGTCGTGCACTACTCTACTACCTCATGTACTCCTCTACTACGTCATGCACTACTGTACTTATGTCGTGCACTACTCTACTACGAGGTGCAAAACTGTACTTTTGTCGTGCACTACTATACTATGCCATGCACTACTCTACTTATGTCTTGCACTAATTCACTACGCCGTGCAGTACTCTACTAAGCAATTAAGGGTAGATGGTGCGACATCATAGTTATAAATGCTCACGCCCCTACAGAAGAGAAAGACGACCATATAAAGAATAGCTTCTATGAGGAATTGGAACATACTTTTGATCAGTTCCCTAGATATCACATGAAAATTTTACTGGGGGATTTCAATGCTAAAGTAGGGCAGGAGGATATTTTTAGACCACCTATTGGAAAAGAGAGCCTACACGCAATTAGTAGTGACAATGGAGTTAGATTAGTCAACTTTGCCACATCGAAAAATTTGATTGTCGAAAGTTAGAATTTATAAAACAGTTATATTACCGGTTCTTCTGTATGGCTGTGAAACTTGGACTCTCACTCTGAGAGAGGAACATAGGTTAAGGATGTTTGAGAATAAGGTGCTTAGGAAAATATTTGGGGCTAAGCGGGATGAAGTTACAGGAGAATGGAGGAAGTTACACAACACAGAACTGCACGCGTTGTATTCTTCACCTGACATAATTAGGAACATTAAATCCAGACGTTTGAGATGGGCAGGGCATGTAGCCGTATGGACGAATCCAGAAATGCATATAGAGTGTTAGTTGGAAGACCGGAGGGGATAAAGACCTTTAGGGAGGCCGAGACGTAGATGGGAGGATAATATTAAAATGGATTTGAGGGAGGTGGGGTATGATTATAGAGACTGGCTTAATCTTGCACAGGATAGGGACCGCTGGCGGGCTTATGTGAGGGCGGCAATGAACCTTCGGGTTCCTTAAAAGCCATTTGTAAGTAAGTATGGTGCACATATATTTTGCATTCCAAATAACAATCCGTATTGTAAACTTTGCAATGTCAGAATTACGTCTGCTAAAAACAAGGAATAGCCTATAATGTTTAAAGGCAAGTAAGTACAATGAAATATAAACGGCTGGAACAAGGAAATGTGCAGAAGGACCCTATATCAAATTCAACATTTTATGAAGATATCTGTAAGGGATTTATACCTGCCGATATACCATTTAATAAACGCGAGTTTTTACAGAAATACACTATAAGAGAAATTCCACATCAGACTATGTTACGGAAGTACTATATCGAGAAAATTTACAACACATGCATTATTGAAGTCAGAGATAAACTAACAAACCAACACCAACTTTCTCTCCTATATCCAATTATGCTCATTTCATCCCCCTATTATTTATTCGCTCGTTTTCATACTCTCTCTCGCTATCATAATATTAATACTCGATCACAACGCGATAACACGCTAGAAATTCCACTTCACACATCATCTCTGTATTCCTCATATTTCATTGTTGCTACCTCTCGTCACTGGAAAATTCTGCCGCCTGAAGTCAAGGGCTGCCGAACATTGCAATCTTTCAAATCCAAGTTAGAAAATTATCTTATGACGAGTTGCCAAACTAACTTACTTTTATGACAAGTGTTGTATTGCATGTTTCCACGTATTCACATTTTTTTATGTTCTAGTGATATTTAACTTATTTTATATTTTTGTTTTCATAGTTTCCGATAATGGTATAACCTATCTCTAATGTGATAAGTTGAGCTATATATAATCATAATTTTCCTTACTGTGTGTACTTAAAAATATTGTATTCATTGTATGCTTTGTACTGCACTATTTTATTACTACTATTAGTATTATTATTACTATTAGGCCTGTTATTATTATTTTATTATTATTATTATTATTGTTATTATTAATATTATTATTACTATTCTTATTTATTATTATTATTATTATTATTATTATTATTATTATTATTATTATTATTATTATTATTATTATTATTATTATTATCATCATCAATAATTGTCTTATTTTTTTATACTTTGTGTGCCTCATTTATTTTTGACCTGCAGTTCACATTTTATTATGCTTTTTTCTTTCTTTCTCTATGTTATATATTATGTCTGATTTCTTCTTACTTGTTGTTTACATTTTATTATTATTATCTTATTCAGTTTTGTGTGTAAAATTGTAGTGTACCTTGTAAATTTGTAGTGTTTTTGTAACGCAGTTTTTACTCCTGGTTGAGTGTTAGAGAAGGCCGTATGGCCTTAACTCTGCCAGGTTAAATAAATCATTATCATTATTATTATTATTATTATTATTATTATTATTATTATTATTATTATTATTATCATCATATGGGTGTCATAAGACGACAGATGCTGTTGGGCACCATGTAGTTAATGTGATTGTTGGAAGTCTGGATCCGGAAGACTCTGCTGGATCATACCTAATGTCTTGTGATGTGATAAACGCTGTGAACAATTCTACAATTTGTGGGGGTTTTTCAATATGCAATGCAATTATTATGGTCATCAGATATAGAGGATGACAAAGTACTTCTGATTGTTACCGTTGCAGCATCCTAAGTGTTAAAGACAGTAACTACGTTGAAAACAACATACAGAAAGATGGTAAACGTCACAGTTTACCCTGTCAGGAGCTAATATTCTGCCGGATGACAAATACACTGCAGATAATTTAGATGTCAAATATTTCACATATGCATCTGTCGTTTCTCAGTTTTTCTGCATTCAAATCCATACTAGACAGTAGTAGACACTCATTCGCTTTCGAAACTTTGAGAATGCATCTTGTTGTTCACTGTAATTACAAACTAACATGCAATCTATACTAATAATAAATCTGTAGCCGAAATTTTTCTGGTAATTTTCGATTTTCCAAAAATAATTGGTCCTAAAATACATAATTAACCACCCTGAAACCGAAAATAGCTTTTTTGAAATGTTTGTTTGTTTGTATGTCTGTCACTCTGTCTGTATGTTTGTTACCTTTTCACGCGATAATGGCTGAACGGATTTCGATGAAAATTGGAATATAAATTAAGTTCGTTGTAACTTAGATTTTAGGCTGTATGGCATTCAAAATACATTATTTAAAAGGAGGGTT